>NC_057802.1:74078464-74093709 GCF_018294505.1 Triticum aestivum
GGCCCCGGATGGGCTCCGCGGGCCGTGGCGGCGGAGGAGAGAGAGGCCCGGCGGGGCTGACGTGGCGCCTCCAGATTGGCCGGGAGCGGCGGCGCGGACGTCCGGCGGCGGGTCGGACATGTCCGACGCGGAGAGGGGAGGATTTTAGGGTTCATCTGCGCGAAAATCTCGGGAGAGGCACACATTTATAGGTAGAGGGAGCTAGGAGAGTCCAAACGAGGTGCGGTTTTCGCCCACGCGATCGTGATCGAACGACCGAGAGCATGGCGGAGACTTAGAGGGGTTTTGGGGCTGTTTGAAGAGGGGTTTTTCTGCAAGACCAAAACGGACTTTGCGGTTACCCGGTTAACCGTTGGAGTACCAAACGACCTCCAAATGGAATGAAACTTGACCGGTGGTCTCCGGGTGGTATACTAGGGCCACTTGACAAGCCTCGGTCCATTTCAAGAAAGTTTGACACCCGCACACGAAAGAAAACAAGAGGGGTGCACCGGAGGAGATAGGAGTGCCGGATTGCAAAACGGACAACGGGGAAAATGCTCGGATGCAAGAGACGAACACGTATGCAAATGTGATGCACATGATGACATGATATGAAATGCAGATGATGACATGGCAAAATGCAACACGCAAGCAAATGACATGGCAACGACAGCAAATAACTGGCAGACACCTGGCGCATCGGATCCGGGGCGTTACAATTTTGGTGGAACTGCACAACTGTACGGATGGAACTGGTATATATGCAGAGTGTGAGGTTCCAAGTAAAAATTACCGACACCAACCATGATCCATCTAAGCATTGGCATCCACCACCAGTGGGATGTGTGGCGCCCTCTGTGGACGGATCTTTCTCGGCAGCAAATCCTCTAATCAAGGAGTACTCTTTTCTGAAAGAAGCACCAATCTATTTTTCTTTATTTGTGCACAGTGTCACAACTTTGTTTTTGGTCCAGAGCTATTTTAGGGTGATTGGCGTAGTACTCGAAGGCTGATTGTAACCATGATTTTCATTAGTCTTCACACTGATTGTAAGCATGAGCAGACGAAAGACTAGGTTAGTGCGAAGCTTACCTTAAGCCCTACCGTCGCCGTTGAAATGAGGAGAGCGGCGAGGGAACCGTGGAGGACGGTGGGGAAGCGACATCGCGCCATCCGGCCTCCTCTTGTGGTGGGAGACCGAATACTCATGTGGCTCCGGCTGGCACTGCACCCTCACAAATGGCACACCGTACTCGATCGACTCGTTATCCTCTGGATGCTCGACCTTCGACTTGTACGCCCACCACCTCCGCCTGACTTTCGCGTCGGGCGAATTTGTCCGCTCCATCGCCTAGAGAAGATACTTGATGAACTCGAAGGACTGCGGTGTGACTGCCGCTGGGGAGTACATCACCGCCCTCATCGCCGCCGTCTCGCTCTTTCGCATACATTGCCACATGGCCCTCACCGTCCTCAAAATCTCCCACTCATTGTCAAACCAAGTAAGGATCTCCTCCAACCTGGCTAACTTCGCCTGGTCGCTGCTGGCGATCTGCCCGATTCACTGCTGCATCCACTCCATAGATGTCCTTCTGAGAGGTCTGGTGCTAGCTTTGGAAGATGGGAGGAGAGATGGTGGTCTTGCAATGGAGAAGAGGGAGAGGCGAGACAGTGGTTTTGCAATGGAGAAGATGGAGAGGAGAGGGGATGGTTTTGCAATGGAGAAGAGGGAGAGGCGAGACGGTGGTTTTGGAAAGGAGATGATGGAGAGGAGAGGGAGTGGTTTTGCAAGGGAGAAGAGGGAGAGGAGCGTGTGGCAGCGATCTAGGATTGGACGAGAGGGCCGATGCGTTGTGACTGGATCAAAATCAAGATAAATTTACCCTACAATTAAGAAAGCGGCCCCACATTAACTAGTCTCCGTTGTATTATAGGCCATATTTGACCATGATTTTCACAAATAAAATATATATTATATGTTGCAAAAATAATATAATTTGAAACTACATTTAGATACAAACCAAACGATACAATTTTTGCTGTTATGCATTCACATTTTGCTTGTCAAATACAGTACGTGGTCAAACTTTCACCCCAAAATACACAAAACAAAAAAATACTTCCAAGACCAGTGCCATGATACGACCATTTTGCATCATGCTTTTATATCGATATTTATTGCATTATGGGCTGTTATTACACGTTATGTCACAATACTTATGCCTATTCTCTCTTATTTTACAAGGTTTACATGAAGAGGGAGAATGCCGGCAGCTGGAATTCTAGGCTGGAAAAGGAGCAAATATTAGAGACCTATTCTGCACAACTCCAAAAGTCCTGAAACTTCATGGAGGCACGTTTTGGAATTAATAAGAAATACTGGCGAAAGAATCCACCAGAGGGGCCCACACCCTAGCCACGAGGATGGGGGGCGCGCCCTACCCCCCTGGGCGCGCCCCTGCCTCGTGGGCCCCCTGGCAGGCCTCCGGTGCCCATCTTCTGCTATATGAAGTCTTTTACCCTGGGAAAAAATCATAAGCAAGCTTTCGGGAAGAAACTCCGCCGCCACGAGGCGGAACCTTGGCGGAACCAATCTAGGGCTCCGGCAGACACTACAAAAAAATACACTTCCGTGATGATACATGTTTGTCACAGTAGGTCGCGTTTTTTGTCATGCATGTACATCCATGACAAATTTATGACAGAATCAAGATAGTCATACCTGTGCTGTCGTAGAAGTGTTCCATGACATTACCAAAATTATCATCACGGAAGTGTCCACTTCCATGACGATAAATCGCGCGTCACAGAAGTGCTTTCGTCAAGGGTGATCGACACGTGGCATCCACCATAACGGAACGCCGTTAAGCTATCGGGTCCAGTTTTGGATCCGATAACCCGTTAACAGCCCCGACCAATGGGGATTTTCCACGTGTAAAATCATCATTGGCTGGAGGAAACACGTGTCGGCTCACCGTTGGGACAGATGTCATCCACTCATTGGACCCAAAGCGCCTATGATACGTCGACACGTGGCACGGCCCAACAGAGGCCCATTCGTGTGAAAAGGCCGGCCCGTTTGACTTGGTCAAAAGGTGGCGGGCCGGCCCACGACAAGCCTGTTAACGGCTTGTTCGCATATAGCCCATTTACAGCCCGCTATCCCAGGGGCCGTTTACGGCCTATCCGAATTAGGCCCAGTAGCGTCATCTGGGCCGTCCAATATAATTCCAGCCCGTTTTAACTTCTGGCCCATGTATGGCCCATGACGTCTTTTGGCCCATATGAGGCCCTTAGTAACCCTCGGCCCCTTAACGTCCCGTGGTAAAACTGGCCCGTAATGAACAGTGTATCACTTTATACCCATTAACGGCCCATTATTCCGTTGGGCCGTTTCCAGCCCATGATATCTTTCGGCCTTCTCAGGGCCCTTTATTCTTGGGCTCATTTCCAGCATTCAGTTACTTATGACCCGTTACTGTCATTTTCTGCTTGTGGGCCAAATTCAGCCCGTGGTTACAGTCGGCCCGTTTGCGGCCCGTTAATACGTTGGCCGTTTTCATGTCGAAAAAAACCTGTTGGGCTGTTTTCATAGATTTATCAAATATGGCCAATAAGCAACCCGTTATTGTCCACGAATAGTACGACCCATGTTTGGCGAAATGATGATACGCCCCGTAGAAGGCCCATGGATCCTACGGCCCATAAAAGGCCCATGGATCGTACGGCCCATAAAAGGCCCATGGATCGTACGGCCCGTATAGAAGGCCAATGGATCCTACGGCCCGTAGAAGGCCCATGGATCTTACGGCCCGCAGGAGGCCCATACAACAATCCGTGTGTTGCCATGATTATTTTGTCCTAGTTTCCAAAAATAGGTTATTGTGGCCACTAGAAAAACACAGAAAAAGAACTGCAGTGACTACAAGCAAACAACTAAACAAGACAATAAGGAAATAAATAAGCAAGCAATTAACGCTAGCCTATTACCGCTATTACACATATTACATCCACTTGGCATCAAAGTTCGCCACCAGTGCAAATATAGGGAACAAAGCAGCATATCACATACACTGGCCGTCAAAATTGGCCACCAGTGCAAATAAACGCGGCAGCAAAACAAGAGCATAACTGAAACAACTTCATAAGAGCTCAAGAAACGTGGTATCCACCATGCTGGCAATAAGCTTAGCAAGCTTATTAGCTTTGTCCTGTTTGGCGCTAAAATCCTCCAACGATTGTTGTTGCACCAGAAAGTATGCATCTGAATGCTCTAGGGACTTCCGCAGTCCTTCCGCTTCTTGTCGCAGCACAACTGATCGATGTCTTTCAGCTTGTAGTTGAGACTCAAGAAACCGAACTGATTCAGACAGTGAGTTTGAATAGCTTGTGCAAGCGGTAGTGGCCCGTAACTCCAACACTAAACCAAGACAGGACTTTGGGGTTGTCTCACTGTCTTCGAGATAATCTTCCTTAGCTGTTTTATCAGCTTTGTTTGAGACCAACAAGGATGTATCACTATCCTGAAACTTATCTGCATTACTTCCTTTACCATTGCTTAATAAGGCACTCTTCCCCAATATTCTGTCAGCATTCTAAAAGAAGAAACAAGCAGACACATAACAGTTTAGCATGTACTAGTATATGAAACTCATTTCGGTGAACCAGATCATTAGTAACGTTGACATGATTAAACTACCAAGTCTTCTATTGCCAAGTACTAGTACATAATAAAAGCATCAAACAAACATATGTCTATGTCCTATGGTCACTGCATTATCTTGCCAAATCAAAATAGAGATACGGTTCAAATCATATCAGTTCAAGACAAAGCAACAGTGAAAGAATACAAAGCGTGGGAAACTACACGGCACAACAAGATTTCAGATGGGTACCACGGGTCTACATGTACAACAACACTATTGGCTCTGTTGTGATGCTAGTAATGTGCAAGATATGAGAAGTCAACTGTATACACAATTGAAATTGAAATCAACAGAGCTATTGATAAGAGCAAGCCTGTTAAAGAAACATGCGTGAACATACCTGCTGTGCCATTGAAGTTTCGATTGGATCCTTCAATTTAAAAATAAGTTTGTATGAGTAAATACAGTGATACAAGAGCAAAGCAGTATGCCCGATAGCAATCATAGTTAAAAAAGGCGCGCCTAAGCGAGCGCTTAAGCGCGCCTAGGCTCTAGGCGTTGGTGAAACGCATTGCGCATAACTACGCTTAATCTGTGCATAACTGCGCATAAGCATGCGCTTTGGTCAGTAAAGCGCAAGGCGGTGGCAAAACGCACAATTAACGCCTAGCGCTTTTTTGAACTATGATAGTAATGGAATCTTAAATTAGAACAGTTGTTCTTCAGGTTTAGGCACTTGTTCTACATGAACAGAGTACAGTAAGACGCAAGAATATAGTACTTAAAATAGAAAATGAGCTCATAGACCTTACCACATTCTTGGTTCGGGACCAGTACAGAACAAGGCGTTCCCAGTCATCGTCCAGTAAATGTGTCTCAGGAGAACGTAAGGGAATGTGATGAGTTTCTTTGCCGGTGAAGTACGTTTTCTTCAAGTAATTCCCATACTACCACCAAGCATTCTTGAAGATAGCAGAGGTATTAGCACAGGTTACCTCATCCTGAGTTTCCAAATGGGTCCTTCTCTATAGAGAAAAATGAATTTTTTTTGCTGTATTATAACCATCATGGAGGTAGGATGTATGGGACAAAGCAGAGTAATTGCCATGAATAACATTACTTACACATAACTCCTGGACAAACACCTGCAACTGGCATTTTCCTTCATCTTCAGTATAATATTTCCAAGATGGGAAGATACGCACATACGATTTAACAACATCAAACGCGATAGATGCTAAACTACGACTAGCTGGTTGTGCTTCCTCCATAGGAATAGGCGTACTAACTGGTGGATTTGGGGTTCACCGTGGTAGTACTGGCCCTTTGGGCACTGGAGCTGCCTTACTAACTGCTCTTGTTTGGGAGCTCTGTGGTGGAGATGGTGCTGTGTCAACAGGAACTGGGTTACTATCTGCTGGGGTTGGGGTTAGATTGGGTGAAGCTGGTTCTCTGTCCATCGCAGTAGGGGTACAATCTGCGAGAGTTTGGGTTATGTGTTGTAGGGCTGGTTCTCATGCATGTACAACGGGGTGCTATCTCCACCAAGAGGTAGCACCGTTTTATCTGAAGACCATGTTTTTAGTCCGCTAGATGCTCGCATCACCCACTCCAATTCAAATGGCTGATAAACATGAAAAATAGTTGAATGTACAGACATTGTATGAGAGACAGATGCAATAGATAGTGTGGAAAAAAGAGGGCATGAAATAGTTGACATGTATATTGTTTAACTAAAACGGATAGCATGACATAATTTCACATATATGATGTCTATCTAAACTGGATAGCATAGCATAACATAATTCAAAGATATGATGAATAACTAAACAGGATCGCATGACATATTCACCTACATGTTATCTAAGTAATCAGGATCGCATCATTTAATTCAGATATGTGATTTATATGCTAAACAGAGGGCATTAGATATGATGTCTGAACTAAAAACATGGTGTTGAATATTGTGTATATGATGTCTAATCTATGCAATGCAAGACACCATATGCATGATATGAGCAGTATAACCGTGCCAAGTTAGAGCATACACCTCGGTGGGGGAATAGGACTGGTCATCTTTCTCTGAATCCATCTCTGAGGAGCTATCGGGACCCAACAAGAGATCTGCTTTGACAGGTAGCGCTGTCTGCACTGAAGGCCTTGTTTTCACTCCAGATTTTTCAATCTCCCACCCAAATGGCTGATTCACAGGAAGAGTAGTTTAATGTACAAACATTGTCGACAAATGGAAATGTAATGAAGAAAAGGATGGGCAAGATATCATTCAAATATATGATGCCTGGTTAAACAGGATGGCATTGCACATTTCACGTATATTATGGCTGGCTAAAAGACATGAGACTGCACAATTCGCATATATGATATAGAAACTAAACAGGTGGCATTACAGAACATGTCTAAACTAAGCAGATGACATATATGATGTCAAAAGTAGGCACCACAAGGCAACATATGCATGATATGACTAACATCATCATGCCAAGGTAGAGCAAACACCTTGGGGGGTAAATAGGAGTGGTCAGCGGCGTCTGAATCCGCCTCAGAACAGTTATCTTCCTCTGGATTACAATCTGGAGAGGGGTGGGGAGGGTTTGCCATTGAACCCACCATGGAGCGATGTCTGCATGACATTGTATTGCCGCGCAAAACTCTTCTCTTTTTCTCTACATGTTCAGCATGACTGTGTACAATATTTGACATGCATACGAAAAAAAATGGTGAGATTATGTAAGGAGAGTATGCAGAAATTTAGAGTGATGGTAACAACCAGTGGATGGATCCAAAAATAATGATAGCAGGCTGATGATTGCTTTAATTTAATAAAAAGACAGATGATGATTGCTTTACTATTTGTTTCCCACCCAAGATGAACAACATAGGCATACCCTAGGTGAACCAGATATTAGACAGAGATACTATTCATTACTTCCTCGATATGTGCCCCACAACTAATTTAGAACTCAAGTTTGAACATTAATTTGGACCCGACTTGGAGTCCAAGAGGTGAACAGGACGATAAAGAAGCAGGTAATTTTAAGCAATGCATAACATAAGCAGAAACAAAAGAGTGCGACCTCTCTTGTGGACCCGTGTACTCCCCAGGTTCATCTGCTGAGTCGCTGATGGTGATGCCGTTGCGGTGGGTGCCGGTGGCAGGGAAGGAGATCTGAGGTGGCGAAAGACGGTCAGGAGTCGTGATGTCTGGTTTGGTGGATGCTTCTGTCGATGGAGCAGCTCAGTTGAGGTGGACGACGTCGCGGCAGGAGCAGGACAAACCACACAAAGTTCCCTTCGACACCTACCTGTAACTAAAGTAATTCTGTAAGGGCTCATTTGGCTTGCATGGTAAACAGATCATTTGTAAAGACAGGATTTTTGTCAACTTGAGTGTTTGGTTTACAGGAGTTGGAAGAGCAGAGGAATGCAAAGAAACATGGACAAAATAAAGTGAAACCATATGAAAGCGTGTACAGTTAGAATGTTATTCTGCTACTAATGCACTTGGTCTTGTTTTCATGCATAGGATTTTGAAAAGTAGGTCCAGGTGGATGTTTTGCTTCATCCTTCCAACAAAATGCATGAATAATTGAATAGTAGAGTGCCATTGGAAAATTCCCTATTGCTATGTTTTTCCGTTGAACTAAAATAGCCCTAATAGATCGACATGAATGTATAGTAATAAGTGATGCAACAAGTGTACAAACTCTTTGCCGTAGCCGTGTCGACCTCAGCATCATTGGGTTGGTCGCTGAAGCAGTTGAGGAAGAGGTGGCTGTCGGAGGTGTGGAGGAAGATCTGAGGAATCTGTAGACGGCGTCCAGGGCACTGCTCTGTTGTGATGGATCGTTCTGTCGTAGGAGCAGCCCCGGTGAGCCGTAAGACGTCAAGGCTAAAGCAGCACAAGACATACATCGTCAATCTCAAGTGGGATTCTAATAGCATCTCCAATAGATGATGTAAAATAGATGTAAAATTTACATCACCAAAAACCACCTGACTATAACAGATGAGGTAAAAACTGTTGACTCTGAACTTAACTGTCGAAACTGAAATTTACTGTGGAATCTGAATGTTACTGTCGAAACTGAACGCAATGGTAGCAGAGAGGCACTTGACATGTAGTTTAGGGACGGCCTGCAGTTCATCTTCAACCTGCACCCCCTTGAGCCGCCAGCCACCACCGGCCAAACCGCCGGCCCGAGCCGCCTCGCCGCCCAGAAACAACTCCCCACTGCCGGTCCACCACCGCCCCGGCCAGCCCTATAGGCCCCCGCCCCCACCCTGAATCCTAAGATAGATAGTGGGGAACCTCTCCGGCGAGCCCCCGTTCCTGCTGCGGGTGGTTCTTCCTTAACTCCGGCGAGCCCCTCCACCCCTTGAAAATCGACTGACCCAAAAGTCGATTCAGTCGACTGAAATGTAGCTAAATCAGAGCAGAGCAGCAGCACAAGCGAGGGGGAAAGCAGCAGCAGCAGTGCGAGTGAGCAAGCGAGCGAGCGAGAGCCGGAGCAGCAGTAGCTGGGCGAGCGAGCGATCGAGCGAGAGCCGGAGCAGCAGCAGGAACGCAAGCGAGCGAGCGAGAGCCAGAGCAGCAGCAGCTGGGCGAGCGAGCGATCGAGCGAGAGCCGGAGCAGCAACAGCAGATCAAGCTGGTATGGCCACCGCCGCCGAAGGGGCCTCACACTGGGGGAGAGCCGCCGTGGAGATGTCGCCCGCGGCGCCGGCTTCAAGGTAGCCGCTCCATGGGGGTGCGGGATGGAGCACCGTCGGCGCCGGGAGGTCGAGGTAAGGAGAAGGTGCGATGCGATGAGTGTACAACCTCTTTGGTGGCGCCGAATAGGCCTCGGCTTCGTCCGAGGAGTCGGTGAGGATGGTGCGGTTCCGGTGGAGCAGGTTAAGGCGGTGCTGTGGGGATGGAGCAGCCGCGATAGACGAGGCGATCGTCGGAGCAGCTCCTTGGAGGTGGAGCACAGGGTGGCTGAACCGGCGGGATGATGAGATGGACGACGGATCCTCATCCGGGGAGGTGGACGAGGGACATCAAGCTATTGCGGTGGACGACGTCGTCGGGGAAGAGGCTCCGGCTGGGCAGCGGTGAGGTGGTGGACGGAGGAGGGTGGGGTTTCGCAGCTGGAGCGGAGAGGTTATGGCGGCCTGGGATTTCGAATGGCAAAAAGGAGGCGATGGGAGGGGGTGAACCATGACTTAGGGACGCGCTTGTCCAAAATGTAGGTTGTGTTACAAAAGTACCCCGCACCAATTTGAACTAGCGGCCCTTTCGGCTCAGGGTTAGAAGGGGGATTTCGCGTGTCGGGATTTCGCAGCTGGAGGGAGTTTTCGCGCGCGTTGTAATTTCGGGATAGCAAGGCGCGGGTTGTGAAGGCACCAGTTTTGGGAGCATGATATCTGAATTTTCGGGATATAACAAGGCGCGGGTTGAATTTTAGGGACAAGCCTAACGTGTAATATTGTACTTGTACGTACCAAATCAATTCGCACTTCCCTCTACCAAAAAGAAAACGAAAAAGATAAAACTATTCACACCACACAAAGAGAGAGTCTTGCCCCGTTTTACTATAAAAATGCTATTTAAAGCTACTCATACCAACAATTTAGTGCAATTAAATGCTATTCGGTAGTATGAATCCATGTTATGTCCAATTAAATATTTTTGCTTGCTGTATAATGCATGTAACCTGCTCATACCAACATTTTAGTGCATTCCAAATGTCTATACTACCGCTGCAATTCGAACTGAATTTGAATTCGTTTCTCTATTTCATTAACAAATCTACAATCATGATTGTTGCCAACTTCAACCATCATTCGTGTATTACCTTAATAACACACCACATGATTACTATAGAGATAGATATGAACTATGTGTACTACATGAACTCGAATTCTATTTTTTGAATACACTTGATGTTGATTCCAAATAATAGTACATTTGATGTACTAACTATATATTCATAATCTAAACCATGTTCCATATGTATACACCGTGTTTATCACACATAGTATAGTGCCCCGCTCCCTACATTATGACAAGTATTTAGACCTGAGCTGCAAAAGCCACACATTAGCCCAAATTATGATCAATGTTCTATATGTTATACGTAGTACTAGCAAGATGCCCATGCATTCCACAGAACATCAACATGATCAAGGGGAGGCCTAATTTGCAAATATGGAGAGGGGTGTGGGTATTTTTTCTTTCAAAATTGCCATAGTTTCCTTCCTATACGTCAGATATAAATCGGACGGCCTATATTGCAGGATGGCACCATCATCAACAACTCCGTTTTTTTAAGAGTAGAGATAAAATATATTATATGTAGTATAACATGTTCATAACCACACCATGTGTATCACCCTTATATATATTCACACATGCATCGGTTTAAAACACTATGATAAATTCTTCAAATATCCGAATTTGCTTTTTATAATGAAGTATGATCTCTATTCGTCTTTTACACCCACACAATCCTCTTATCTTTGTAGCTAGCTAGCGCTAACTTTCTCTCATGCATGCAGACGCCCGCATCCCTCTAACCCTCCCTCAGCATTCTCTAGCTCCATCACGCAAATTCGTCTTTTCACTTTAGGTCATTCACCCACGGTGTGTGTAGGCCCCCCAGCTCCTTCTTTCACTACAAAAAAATACACTTCCGTGATGATACGTGTTTGTCACAGTAGGTCGCGTTTTTGTCATGCATGTACATCCATGACGATTTTATGACAGAATCAAGATAGTCATACCTGTGCTGTCGTAGAAGTGTTCCATGACATTACCAAAATTATCATCACGGAAGTGTCCACTTCCATGACGATAAATCGCGTGTCACAGAAGTGCTTTCGTCAAGGGTGACCGACATGTGGCATCCACCGTAACGGAACGCCGTTAAGCTATCGGGTCGGGTTTTGGATCCGATAACCCGTTAACAGCCCCGACCAATGGGGATTTTCCACGTGTAAAATCATCATTGGCTGGAGGAAACACGTGTCGGCTCATCGTTGGGACAGATGGCATCCACTCATTGGACGGAAGGTGCCTATGATACGTCGACACGTGGCACGGCCCAACAGAGGCCCATTCGTGTGAAAAGGCCGGCCCGTTTGACTTGGTCAAAAGGTGGCGGGCCAGCCCATGGAAAGCCTGTTAACGGCCTGTTCGCATATAGCCCATTTACAGCCCGCTAACCCAAGGCCCGTTACGCCCTATCCGAATTAGGCCCAGTAGCGTCATCTGGGCCATCCAATATGATTCCAGTCCATTTTCACTTCTGGCACATGTATGGCCCATGACGTCTTTCGGCCCATATGAGGCCCTATGTAACTCTTGGCCTATTAACGGCCCGTGGTGAAACTGGCCCGTAATGAACAGTGTATCACTTTACACCCATTAACGGCCCGTGGTGAAACTGGCCCGTAATGAACAGTGTATCACTTTATACCCATTAACGGCCCGTTATTCCGTTGGGCCGTTTCCAGCCCATGTTATCTTTCGGCCTTCTCAGAGCCCATTTATTCTTGGGCTCATTTCCAGCATTCGTTTACTTACGGCCCGTTACTATCATTTTCTGCTTGTGGGCCAAATTCAGCCCGTGGTTACAGTCGGCCCGTTTGTGGCCCGTTAATACGTTGGGCCGTTTTCATAGCGTCATCAAATACGGCCTATTAACGATGGCCCGTTATGGTCGGCCCATGAACGGACGATTCCAACTCTAGCCTGTTTACGGCCATAATGTGGTCTGTTTGGCCCATGTTTGGCCAATCGATCATATGGCCCGTATAAGGCCCATTGATGATACGGCCCGCAGAAGGCCCATTGTTTCTACGGCCCGTAGAAGGCCCATTGTTTCTACGGCCCGTAGAAGGCCCACTGTTTCTACGGCCAGTAAGAGGCCTAGTGTCACTACAGTAAATATTAGCCCATGGCTATTGTGGCCTAGTTTTAAAAAATAGGTTATTGCAGCCACTAGCTAACCGCGGAAAAAGAACTGCAATGACCACAAGCAAACAAATAAGCAAGACAACAAGGAAATAAATAAGCAAGCAACTAACGCTAGGCTATCACGGCTATTACACATATTACATCCACTGGGCATCAAAGTTCCCCACCAGTGCAAATATAGGGAACAAAGCAGCATATCATATACACTGGTTGTCAAAGTTGGCGACCAGTGCAAATAAACGCCGCAGCAAAACAAATCCAGAACTGAAACCACTTCAGAAGATCTCAAGAAACAATATCCTGGGTACCCATAATGCTGGCAAGATGCTTAGCAAGCTTATTAACTTTCTCTTGTTTGGCGCTTAAATCCTCCAGCGCTTGTTGTTGGACAGGAAAATATGATTCTGAATTCTGCAGGGACTTCCTCAGTCCTTCAGCTTCCTGTCGCAGCACATCTGATCGATGTCTTTCAACTTGAAGTTGAGACTCAAGAAGACGAACTGATTCAGGCAGCGAGTTCGAAGAGCTTGTGCCAGCAGTAGTGGCCAGTAACTCGAACACTACATCAAGACAGGACTTTTGGGTTCCCTCACTGTCGTCAAGATAGTTTTTATCAGCTTTCTTGGAGACCAACAGGGATGTCTCACTATCTTGAACCTTATCTGCATTACTTCCTTTACCATTGGATAACGCGGTACTATTCTCCAATATTTTGTCCGCATTCTAAAAGAGAAACAAGAAGACACATCACATGTTTAGCATGTTGTATATGAAACTCATTTTGGTAAATGAGTTCAGTAGTAAAGTGGACAGGATAACAGCATGAAACAAACATATATCTATGTACCATGGTCACTTTATGGTCTATATCATTCTAGTTTTTGTTGCCAAATCAAGATAGAGACACAGTTCAAATAATATTTGTTCAAGACAAAGCAGAATAGACAGAATACAAGTGTGGGTAACTATAGAGCAATAACAACACTTGTAATGTGCATGACATGAGAACATAACTATTTATTCAATTGAAACTGAAATCAACATAGAGCAGGTTACAACGGCAAACCAGTTAAAGAAACAGGTTTTAAACATACCTGTTGCGCCATTGGAGTTTCAATTCCATCCTTCAAATTTGAAAATAGTTGGTATGAGTAAATACAGTAATGCAAGAGCAAAGGAGTATGAACCATAGCTACAGAACCTGACCTGAGAACAAATCATCTTCTCCTTTAAGTGTTGAGTTGGGATTCGGAGTGGTGGTCCTCGTGCTTTGGGCACTGCAGTTCCTTACTAATTGCTCGTGTTTGGGTGCTCTGTGGTGGAGACGGTGCTGTGTCAACTGGAACTGGGTTACTATCTGCCGGGGTTGGGGTTAGAAGGGGTGTAGCTGGTTCTCTGTCCAACTGGGTAGGGGTACAATCTGCGAGAGTCTGGGTTATGTGTGGTGGATCTGGTCCTTGGGCAAGTACAACCGTGGTTCTATCTGCATCAACTGGTAGCACAATCTTTTCTGAAGACCGTGTTGTTACTCCCTTAGATACTGCCATCTCGCTCTCCAATTCAAATCGCTGATAAACAAGAAAAGTAATTGAAAGTATATACATTGTATGTAGACAGGTGCAATGGATAGTGGGGAATAAAAGAGGGCATGAAATAATTCATATTTATGTTGTCTAACCAAACAGGATAGCATCACACAATTTCACATATATGATGGCTAACTAAACAGGATAGCATGACACAATTTCACATTACGATGGCTAACTAAAAAAGATGGAAAGACATAGTTCAAAATATGAGACTATGTAAACAGGATGACATGACATAACTATATAATGTGTTTATTAAATAGGTTGGCATGCCATAATTCACATACATTCACGGATAGAATGCCATAATTCAAAATATGATGACTGTAAACACTAAACAGGATGAGATGATATAACTATATGATGTCTTTATTAAATGGGTTGCCATGCCATAATTTAGATAGATGATGTGTATGTACTATGTAAACATGATGGCATGATATAATTCAAATATATGATTTATACAGTAAGCAAGTAAGCAGATGGCAATCCATATATGATGTAAAAACTAAGCAATGCAAGACAACATGCATGACATGGGTAATATAACCCTGCCAAGTTTGAGCATAGACCTCAGGGGGGAAATAGGATTGGTCATCAGTCTCTGAATCCTCCTTCGAGGAGCTCTCTGTAACCAGCAAGATGTCTGCTTCAGCAGGTAGCATTGTCTGCTCTGAATACCTTGTTTTCACTCCAGATACTTCCATCACCGCTTCAAATGGCTGATGCACAGGAAGAGTAGTTGAATATACAAACGTTGTCGACAAATGGAACACGTAATACAAAAAAATGATAGCATGATATAATTCACATACATGATGATTGGCTAAACAACATGGCATTGCATAATTCACATATATAATGCCTTTGCAACAAGATAGCATTGTATAATTCACATATATAATATCTTGCAACAAGATGGCAATGCATAATTCACATATATGGTAATTAGACACTGAACAGGTGGCATTCACACAAAGCATGTCTAAACTAATCAAATGACATAGCAATGCGAGACACCATACGCACGATATGAGCAACATAACC
>NC_057802.1:74093861-74096206 GCF_018294505.1 Triticum aestivum
TCTCAGAATCCTTCTCTGAGGAGCTATCCATAACCAGCGAGATATGCGCTTCGTCAGATAGCATAGTCTGCTCTGAAGACCTTGTTTTCACTCCACAATTTGCCATCACCGTGTCAAATGGCTGATGCACACGAAGAGCAGTTGAATGTACTAACATTGTTGACAAATGTAATATGTAACAAAAAAAGGATGGCCTGATATAATTTACATATAAGATGACTGGCTAAGCAGGATGGCATTGCAAAATTCACATATATGATGCCTGGCTAAACAAGATGGCGTTGCATAATTCACATAAAGGATGAATAAACTAAACAAATGTCATTCGCACAAAGGGTGTCTAAACTAAGCAGATGACATATTTGATGTATAAAGTAAGCAATGCAAGACACCATATGCATGATATAACCAACATCAGCATGCCAAGTTAGAGCGAAGACCTCAGGGGGTAAATAGGAGTTGTCTTCTCCTTCTGAATCCCCCTCAGACCAGATATCTTCCTCTCGATTACAATTCGAAATGCGTGGAGGGGGGCTGCCTTGCGCCTATCATGGAGCGACGTCTGCATGAATTTTTATTGCCACGCAAGGCTCGTCTCTTTTGCTCTACATGTTCAGTTCCATTGTTTACAATAACTGTCATGCATAGGAATAAAACATAGTGAGATTATGTAAGGAGTGCATGCAGAAATCCAGAGTGATGGTAGCAACCTGTGGATAGACCCAAAACCAATAATAGCAGGCAGATAATGGCTTCAGTTAAAAAATACAGATAATGGCTTCTTTACTGTTTGTTTCCCACCCAACATGAAACTCATAGTAGACACCGGAGATTAACCAGAGAGTAGATAAATACTATTGATAGCGGCCCCGATATGTACCCCACAACCATTTAAAAACTCAAGTTTGACCATTAGTTTGGAGCTGACTCAGAGTCTAATCGGTGAACAGGACGATAAAGTAGCATGTAATATTAAGCGATGCATAACGTAAGCAGACACGAAAGAGTGCGACCTCTCTTGCGGACCCGTGTAGTCCTCGAGGTCATCTGCTCGGTTGATGATGGTAATGCAGTTTTCATGGCTGCCAGCGGCGGGGAAGAAGATCTGAGGCGGCGAAAGACAGTCTGGAGGCTGGATCCCTGCTGTGCTGGACCCTTCTGTCATTGGAGCAGCTGAGCTGGGGTGGACGACGGCGCAGCAGGAGCAGGACAAACCACGCAAGGTTTTCTTTGACAACTATCTGCAAGATAAGTAATTCTGTAAGGGCTCGTTTGAATTGGAGGATTCCAACAATGCAGGGATAGGAAATAGACAGGAATAGGATAGGAATGCACGTGCAAAACAGAGAATTTAAAAACATAGGATTTCTGCCAATCTAGGTGTTTGATTCACAACAATTGGAAGATCACAGGATGCAAAGAAGCATGGTGAGATTAAGTCAAACCACAAGAAAATGTACGGTTACAATGCTATTATGCTACTATCTCTTAGTCTTGTGCTTCATGAGTAGGAATTTGAAAAGGAGGACAAGTGAAAATTCAAATTCCTACGTTTTTCTTTCAAGGAGACACTAAAGGAACAAATCCGTGTGCTCAATGGACAATATATATAACATGTAGAGTAAAAAAGAGATGCAACAAGTGTACAACCTCTTTGGCGAAGCCATGTCGATCTCAGCGTGATTGGGTTGGCCGGTGAGGATGCTCCGGCTGACTTTGCTGTCGGAGGAGGGGAAGAAGATATTAGGCGTCTGGAGATGGAGCCCGAGGTACTGCTTCGCTGTGATGGAGGGTTTCGTCGTTGGAGCAGCTCCGGTGAGTTGTACGACGCAGAGGCTGAAGCAGGACAAGAGAGACAACGAACAACGTTAACCTGAGTGGAATGCTAATAGCATCTCCAATACATGACGTAAAATACATAACCACAAAGTGCTAGATGTAAAATACATCAGCCGCTCATCTCTGAACTTAACTGTCGAAACTGAACTTAACTGTCGAAACTGAATTTTGCTGTCAAAACTGAATTTTGCTGTCGAAACTGAACGCACTAGCAAGGTGAGGCTACACGTCGGTCGACTGACTTTTTCATCTCTGGTCAGTCGATTTTGCAGCCGTTGGATACGAAATCAAGGGCCTGCGGTTCATCTTCAACCTCCACCCCCTGAGCCGCCAGCCACCACCAGCAAAACAGTAGCCCCCCGCCGCCCGCGGCCGGCGGTGCGCCACCCCACCCGCCTCGAAAACACTCCCCACCGCCGGTCCGCCGCCGCCCCGGCCATCCCTCTAGCCCCCCCCCGTGCCAAGCTTTTTCTCCGGCGATCCCCACGCCACCGCCCCGCCAACGC
>NC_057802.1:74096706-74099599 GCF_018294505.1 Triticum aestivum
CAAGCCCCCCCACCCCCTGAAAATCGACTGACGCAAGTCGATTCAGTCGACTGAAGTGTAGCTAAATCGGAGCAGCACCGCAAGCAAGAGCAAGAGCGAGAGCAGCAGCGCGAGCAAGAGCAATAGCAAGAGCAGACCAGGAAGGGGACCGAGAGCAAGAGCAGAGCAGCAGCACGAGCGAGAGCTAAAGCAGCAGCAGCTCCTACTGATGTGGATGTCACCGCCGAGGGAGCGACGCCGTGGCGGAAGTGGCTGGCGACGCCGCCGTGGATGGAGCCGCGCCGTGTCGGCTCGGGACCGAGCGCCGGCAGCACCGTGAGATCGAATCAAGAAGAAAATGCGGCGATTAGTGTACAACATCTTTGGTGGCGCCGATTAGGCCGCAACTTCATCCGAGGAAACGGTGATGATGATGCTCTTCCGGTGGTGCAGGTGAAGACAGTGGTGTGGGAATGGAGGTGGCACGAAAGATGAGAGGAACGTCGGGGCAGCTCCTTGGAGGTGGGGGACGGGGTGGCTGAACCGGCGGGACGATGAGATCGACGACGGATCCTCATCCGGTACGGTGGATGAGGGACGTCGAGGTGTTGCTGTGGACGACGTCGTCGGGAAAGAGGCTCCGGCTGGGTGGCAGACGGAGCAGGGTGTGGGGTTTCGCCGTGGGTTTTCACGGCCTCGGTGTACGAATGGGTGGGCGGATGGGATGGCAGTGGGGAACCATGGCTTAGAGACGCGCTTGTCCGAAATGTGGGGTAAGTTACGAAAGTACCCCCACCGATTTGAGGCGGTTCTTTCGGTTCAGGGGTACCACGGGCATTTTGCGTGTCGGGATTTCACAGGAGGTGGGAGTTTTCGCGCGCGTTGTAATTTCGGAATAGCAAGGCGCGGGTTGAGATGGTGGGAGTTGTCGGAGCACAAAGAGACAAAGATATATCTTAAATATTTCGGGCTAACAAGGCGCGGGTTGAAATTTCCGGACAAGCCTAATGTGTACTGCACCAAATCAATGCGCACTACAAATGTCATTCAAAACTTTGAATTCATGTTATGTTCAATTAAAATATTTTGCTACGTGTATAATGCATGCAACCTACTACTCAAATGAACGTTTTAGTGCATTCCAAACGTATATACTACCGCTTCAATATGAACTAAATTTGATTTCGTTTCTCTATTTGAATAAGATCTACAGTAATGATTGTTGTGAAGTCAAAGCATTTGAATTCGTTTCTCTGTTTTAATAAGATCTACAATCATCATTATTGTCAAGTTAAACCATCGTTTGTGTATTATCTTCACAGCACACCACATGATTAGTCTCGAATTACATATGAACTATGTGTACTATATGAACTCGAACTAGATTTTTGAATCCACTTTATTTTGATTTCAAATCACATTACATTTCTAGCTCTAGCTAGATCTTCATAATCTAAACCATGTCTCATATGTATAATGTGTTTATCACATTATGTATGGTGCCCCGCCCCCTACGCCTACAAGTATTTAGATGTGAGTTGCAAACACCACACATTACCAGAAATTCAAATAAAATGTGAGAATGTTCGATATATAGTATTGTTTAGATTGTTCGATATTTAGTTGTAAGCTGCAAACGCCACACATTATCACAAATTCAAATAAAATGTGAGATTGTTTGATGTATAGTATGGTTTAGATTGTTCGGCATTTAGCTGTGAGTTGCAAACGCCATGCATTATCACATTATGGTATAACATGTGCACAGCACGTGTATCACCGCTATATTCATGCATGCAATGTTTAAAACACTATGATCTCCTATTCAAATATATGAATCCGCTTTCATATCAAATTATGATCTTTGTTAGTCTCTTAGACCCACACAATCCTCTAACCTTTGTAGCTACGACTAACTTTCTATCGTGCATGCACACGCCCTCCTCGCCCTCCCCCTCCCTCGGCATTCTATCCACCGGGCACATTCCTTTTTTTCTTTAGGTCGTTCTCCCAGAGTCTCCACAACTCCTTTCCGACACACACCGATCGATAAACCTCTCTAGCGATGCCTGCCTACAACATACACACACACCTTCAATCTCCTCCTTTATGTGTCCTTGCCTCATGTCTCTCATATGGTCAGACACACGTGTAAACTCTCGCCCCTCTTTTCATCGATCTCACAACCGCACACTCCTCCCCCTATCTAGCTAGTAGTTGGGCCTCTCGCACCACCTCCTAGCTCCATTCTCTCTGTCTATCCGTCTCGCTGGGCCTTATTTGCCTCTAACAAATGGACGTACACCGACCGATCTCTCGCTATACATATAGCTAGCTAGGTCCGTATAACTCGTTTTTACCCACACATCAATCGATCTACCTCATTAGTTGTGTCTCTCCCTTCCTCCGACAAACAACAATTGATCTACCGATCTAGTTAGGTTTGCTTACCAAACACATGGTTCCCCTTCATCATCCATGGATGCGTCCTGACAGATCTATCACACACACGCACACACAGAAACACATCCCCACTCTTATTGATAACATTGCAGTTCCACCCTCAGTTTGTCTAGTAGGCCACTCCCACCATCTTCGAGAAGCAACTCCATCACCCATCCAGCACTCTACCCCTCTCCCTCCCTCTCCCTCCCTCTCTCTCTCCTCTCTCTCTCTGTCCCATCATATTTCCCGTCCTTCAGTTATGTACGGATGTCGACCGATCTCCCTCAAGACATAGCTGGGTCTCTCCTTCTCAACACATATACGAGTTGTTCTACCTCTATAGTTAGGCCTCTACCTACCCCTCCCCCACCCCCTCCCCCCCACACACCGATACATCGAGCGCTCTAGTCATGTCTCCCTGCCACACACAAACTTGACATGTGCCCTCTAACGTTCCGGTAGGCCAGTC
>NC_057802.1:74099609-74100673 GCF_018294505.1 Triticum aestivum
CAATACATATAGCTAGCTAGGTCCTTATAACTCGTTTTTACCCACACGTCAATCGATCTACCTCATTAGTTGTGTCTCTCCCTTCCTCCGACAAACAACAATTGATCTACCGATCTAGTTAGGTTTGCTTACCAAACACATGGTTCCCCTTCATCATCCATGGATGCGTCCCGACAGATCTATCACGCACAGGCACACACAGAAACACATCCCCACTCTTATTGATAACATTGCAGTTCCACCCTCAGTTTGTCTAGTAGGCCTCTCCCACCATCTTCGAGAAGCAACTCCATCACCCATCCAGCACTCTACCCCTCTCCCTCCCTCTCTCTCTCCTCTCTCTCTCTGTCCCATCATATTTCCCGTCCTTCAGTTATGTATGGATGTCGACCGATCTCCCTCAAGACATAGCTGGGTCTCTCCTTCTCAACACATATACGAGCCGTTCTACCTCTATAGTTAGGCCTCTGCCTACCCCTCCCCCCACCCCCTCCCCCCACACACACCGATACATCGAGCGCTCTAGTCATGTCTCCCTGCCACACACAAACTTGACATGTGCCCTCTAACGTTCCGGTAGGCCAGTCGCCCTATATCTTTGACTTGCACACACACACAATTTCGATGTCTCTCTTCATCGATCTCGCACCCACCCACTTGATCCTCTCTTCGACTCTATCGATAGCTATGACCCCAACCTCTCTTCTCGTGGATTGCCCGACCCTCTATGTATGATATGGATAGGCCTCCATTTCACACACATTGCATGCAAAAATTTGTTTGAGATGTCATCGACACATATTCCCACAAATAATTCACGAAATCAACCCCCCACCCCACCCCCACCCCAAAACCAAAAACACTCACGAACGCAGTTTGCATCTCTCACACACACCCACGTAGGTGGGGGACGTGCATGAAGAGAAGAGGTGCATGCACGGTGCACGTACTCCCGTCTCTTTCCCAACCACACCCGCGCGGGTACACGGTGGAGCTCATTTTTGTACGAAAAAGGCAGCCCACGTGGTAATTTGGCACGTGTACTGGTTGTCCACTTGGTGGAG
>NC_057802.1:74100683-74104116 GCF_018294505.1 Triticum aestivum
CTCTCTTCATCGATCTCGCACCCACCCACTTGATCCTCTCTTCGACTCTATCGATAGCTATGACCCCTCCCTCTCTTCTCGTGGATTGCCCGACCCTCTATGTATGATATGGATAGGCCTCCATTTCACACACATTGCATGCAAAATTTTGTTTGAGATGTCATCGACACATATTCCCACAAATAATTCACGAAATCAACCCCCCACTGCACCCCCACCCCAAAACAAAAAACACTCACGAACGCGGTTTGTATCTCTCACACACACCCACGTAGGTGGGGGACGTGCACGAAGAGAAGAGGTGCATGCACGGCGCACGTACTCCCGTCTCTTTCCCAACCACACCCGCGCGGGTACAGGGTGGAGCTCATTTTCTGTATGAAAAAGGCAGCCCACATGGTAATTTGGCACGTGTACTGGTTGTCTACTTGGTGGAGGGAGGATCGTCTACCACGGGTGAACAAACAAATTGCGACTTGACGTATTATGTTAAAAAAAGAGGCAAACCATGTGGGGCCTACCTTAGAGGCAAGGCTCTATACACTGAAGTACTTTTGATGTGTCCCGTCAACTCGCAGAACGAGGAGAAGCTTGCTTAGTACGCCGTCTCCCCCGCCCACGGGCGCGGTGGCTCGCAGGATGAGGCGAAGCTTGCTCCGCCTTACGCCCGCTCCCTCGCCCATGCGCGCGGTGGCTCGCAGGACGAGGAGAAAAATTTACTACTCCCTCCGTTTACTCCTCGTCCCTACTACCTTGGTTATAGAGATTATATCATATTTTTTGGAATATATATGTCCTTTAGTAGATTTCAATATGAACTACTAGTACATACTCCAAACACTGATGTATATAGACGTATTTTAGAGTGTAGATTCACTCATTCTGCTCCGTATGTAGCACTCTCCCTCGCCCCTCGACCCTCGCCCACGTGGTGGACGTGCAACAATTCATTCGGTCTCATATAGCCAGAATGATATATACTGCACTACCATTATTGCTCAACTTCCCGAAGAGGCGAAGAGCCAATCGCAAGGTTAATATTTTGGAGATGCCAAGCGCAAGGTTATAGGAGAACGAGTAGTAGGTGCCGCATCATTTATAAATAAAGTTTTTTTTCTTCAGTGGCATGTACGCCATATGATAGGTTCATATGGAGAGAAAAGGAAACCGCTCCACTATATACATAGTCAGGACGGGCCAGCCTACACGATTGCTTGCTGGGGTTGCTCTCTTCACACTCTCTCGCACAAAACGACTGTGGCCACATCTCTAACATCCCGGTGGATCACGTCCGCTCGGGGAAGGGGTGGATGCTTAGTGTAGATGCGGTGGCCGTCGCCGACGGCGAAAACCCACTGTCGGCACGTCCCGATCAGGGGTCCCCGCCATTCTCTCTCACAAAGCCGGTGAGGTTGCCTTCGTCCCTTGCTCACTGCCGCGACGTGGGCAGTTGCCGCCTCCCGCCGCCCTCCTCAAGGTTGAGCTACGTCCCTCAGGTACAACTCCCTTTACAGCCGGCTTGCACCACTGCTCCAGCTGCCCACATCACTCCTTGTGGATATTTCTCTACTTCTTTGGCCCGCACATACCTCTACTGGCTTCTACGTACTGTATTTGTGATGAGTTTATGTCTCATCAACTAGTCCCAGTAATCTTATTCTAATCACGCTTCTTCAATTTCTTTGCCACAGGGATGCTCATCTCGATTTTGGTGAAACTGCACAAAATGATCCGATGGTCAAAAGGTTGCAAACTTCATTTATTAGGAAGCTCAAACGTTGCTAGCAAATTGAAGCCTGGTCAGGGTTCACGGTTCAAGGGCTAGGGACTGCATGGATCATTTTTTTCTTTAGCTGCCTCTGTTCCAAAATAAGTGTCAACTTTAGTAGTAGTACAACTTTGTACTAAAGTTTGCACAAATTTGAGACACTTATTTTGGAACGGAGGGAGTACATATTTGCTATGATTTGTCAATCATTGAGATGCAATAGCATGCATGTTAGTCTCCTTTGTATTTGATGAAATGTTGCAACGGGCAACCTTGGACGCAAGATACATGTAACAGAAGCTGGAAGCTTCATAGCATTGTACAAATTTATCTCGCTGATAAATTACAGTACGTACTATACTAGTACTTCCTCCGTTCCTAAATATAAGTCTTTGTAGAGATTTCACCATGAACCACATGCGGATGTATATAGATGCATTTTAAGTGTAGATTCATTCATTTTGTTCCGTATGTAGTGGAATCTCTACAAAGACTTATCTACTAGTAATAGCTAGCCCCCACTACTAGGAATTCTCTATCCTCTCCTTGAGCCACATCATCAAAATTGATGTAGCCGTTAGATGAAGTAAATCAGTCCATAATAGCCGTGTGATTTAGACGTTGAGAGGCTCCGCACTAAGACACATGCAAGCATGCAGAAATACTGTGGAACATGCATGTGAGTGGGTTTTAAATCACATCAAGATGTCTGCATGCAAGCATGCACCCGTAGCATGCATGTAAGTGAGCTTTTAAGTCCCATTAACATGTCAAAAAGAAAAATATAATCCCATTATGCAGTAGGAGTTGGCTGATCTTTTTTCCTTACATGGGATGATCTAAATGATGATGGGAGTTTATTTAGTTTGGCTACCACATTTGTCATGCGGTTATAGAGTTTTTTTAGTTCTATGAAATCGATAATTTTGCGCAGAGAGATATACCGCTGTTTCGCGGCAACGCGCGGGGACTCATTGTAACGCCCCGGATCCGATGCGCCAGGTGTCTGCCAGTTATTCGCTGTCGTTGCCATGTCATTTGCTTGCGTGTTGCATTTTGGCATGTCTTCATCTGCATTTCATATCATGTCATCATGTGCATTGCATTTGCATACGTGTTCGTCTCATGCATCCGAGCATTTTCCCCGGTGCTCCTATCTCCTCCGGTGCACCCCTCTTGTTGTCTTTCGTGTGCGGGTGTCAAACTTTCTCGGAATGGACCGAGTCTTGTCAAGTGGCCTTGGTATACCACCCGGAGACCACTGGTCAAGTTTCGTTCCATTTGGAGGTCGTTTGGTACTCCAACGGTTAACCGGGTAACCGCGAAGTCCGTTTTGGCATTGCAGCAAACCCCCCTTCTAACAGCCCCAAAACCCCTCTAAGTCTCCGCCATGCTCTCGTTCGTTCGATCACGATCGCGTGGGCGAAAACCGCACCCCGTTTGGACTCTCCTAGCTCCCTCCACCTATATATGTGTGTCTCCCCCGAGATTTTCGCACAGATGAACCCTAGCAAACTTCTCCTCGCACCGCACCGGACATGTCCGCCCGCCGCCGGACGCCGTCCGCCGCCGCCCCGACCAATCCCAGCACGACACGTCGCCGCCGGCGGCCTTCTCTCTCTTCCCCGCCGCCGGGCCCGCTCGGCCCATCCAAGGCCCGCCCCG
>NC_057802.1:74104471-74118685 GCF_018294505.1 Triticum aestivum
CGCCGCCGTGCCCCGTCCGCCTCTGTCGCCTCCCTTGCCGCCGGGTCGCCGCCTCCTTGCTCGCCGGAGTTCCTCTCCGGCCGGATCCGGTGGATCGGGACGAGATCCACCGGGATCTCATCCAAACGCGCCGTCCCCGTCTCTGGATCTCTCCGTCCCGCTCGACCTCGTCCCGTTGACTTTTCGGAGGGTATATTTTCGTCTAAGTCCCCAGTTCTTATCAATATGTGCGCATGTTCAACTGTGTGTAACTTCATGCATGTAGCTCCGATTCGCGCGTGTAATATGTCAAATTGTTCGCCTCGCGATGCTCTTCATTTCGTTAAATTGCACCATATTCATTAGAGGTCATCTTGATGCCCAAATCTTCGTTGGAAGAGGGCTAGTTGCTGTTATTCTCTGGTTCTTATCAGAACTTGGAGATTTGTCATTTTTGTATCATTTAATCTGTGCATCTTTTGAGCATGAGCTCTACATGTGTTTTGAAGTATGCCATGCCATCTTTCCAGTGGTGTAGTCCATGTATTTTTGTGATCTCTGTGGTGACTAGCACAAGCATGCAAAGTAGGCTCCATAATGTTTCTGATTTCAGAGACTTAGTGATTTCTCTTAAGTCCTTGTCTTCTGTAATTTTGTTGCCATGTAAACTTGATGTTACAGAGAGATCCATGCATATTTTGGAGATGTTCAGTAAGGATGTTTTGTAGCTATTGTTGTAATGGATCCATTCCTGCAATTGTTTGCAATTATTGAGTGCCATAGCATGTCTCAATCTTGCTCTACTTTTGCTATAAAATATTTCTGTCAGATTCTTAACATGATATGCATTTGTGCCAAGCTTATTGTAGTTGATCCATACATGCTATGCTATGGTTCTTGCCATGGTTAGCTTCATAAACATGCCATCTTGCTGTAGGTATGCTTGGTTTGTCATGCATTGCTCTGTAGTGAGTGCATCAAGCTCACAAAGAGGCGTACATATTATTATTTCTGCCATGCTCTGTTTTCCGCTAAGTCTGGAACCTGATAACGAAACTTGCTATGTTTACATGCTTGCCATCATATCTTCTGGTCCTTTTTGGCTTATGGTCAGTAAGGGACTTTTGTTATATGCTTTGAGTAGTTCCATTACATGCCTTGTTTTGCCATGTTATGTTCCTGTAGCATGTTGATTTCATGCTCTGAACATTGCTACCTGATGTTATTTCTGCCATGTCCAGTAATTCTGCTAAGTCTGTCAACCTGTTATTATTTGCAATCTTGCCATGTCCTTTTGAGCATGTGCTAGTGATTTCTGTAGCATATTGTTCATGTTTTGTTGTGCTTTACCTTTATATCATGTCCATGCCTTTTGTTTTCATGTTGAGTTGCTGTAGCATATTGTTTTATCGATTGCCATATGCCTAGTTGCTGTTTTGGACAGATTGTTGCTATGTATTGTTTGGAGTGTATGTGTTGCACCGTTGCTCCGTTTGGAGTGTGCTCTATATTAAACTTGCTTAGAATTGTATGTAGTTCCATATTATCATGTTGCATCCTTGTTTTGAGGTGTTTTCTTGATGTTTGTATGCTTTTTGCATCAATGCCATGTTTATCTTGTCTTGCTCATATCTTCTAGACCGTAGCTCCGAATCTAATGAACTTTATATGTAACTTGACTAGAATTTCGTGTAGATCATCATGGTGCTCTTTAACTTGCTGTTTAACAACTTCAACTTAATGCTTGTTCAGTTCTGGACCAATTTCGAAATTTGCATATGAGGACTTACCGGATTTGTTATATGTTGACTCCGGCCTCATTTAAACTTGCCTTGATGTGTTGTTCTCGTTTGCACCATCTCTTGTCATGAGTTTAGCCTTGTCATGCATCATTCTTGGTTGAGCATCATGTCTTGTTCATGTGGGGTGTGTTTACCTTGTTGTGTGCTTCTTCTCGATAGCTCCCGTGTCGTTGCGATCGTGAGGATTCGTTCGTCTTCGTGGCTTCATATTCTTCATGGATTCGTTCTTCTTCCTAGCGGGATTTCAGGCAAGATGACCGTCACCTTGGATCTCATTACTATCATTGCTATGCTAGTTGCTTCGTTCTATCGCTTTACTGCGCTACCTATTCACTTGCTCCTCAAGCCTCCCAAATTGCCATGAACCTCTAACCTTCGTCACCCTTCCTAGCAAACCATTGTTTGGCTATGTGACCGCTTTGCTCAGCCCCTCTTATAGCGTTGCTAGCTGCAGATGAAGATGAAGATTGCTCCATGTTGGATTATGTTTATGTTGGGATATCACAATATCTCTGATATTATTAATGCATCTATATATTTGGTAAAGGGTGGAAGGCTCGGCCTTATGCCTGGTGTTTTGTTCCACTCTTGCCGCCCTAGTTTCCGTCATACCGGTGTTATGTTCCCGGATTTTGCGTTCCTTACACGGTTGGGTGATTTATGGGACCCCCTCGACAGTTCGCTTTGAATAAAACTCTTCCAGCAAGGCCCAACCTTGGTTTTACCATTTGTCCAGCCTATTTCTTTTCCCTAGGGAGTCGCTCTTTCGAGGGTCATCTTATTTTACCCCCCCGGGCCAATGCTTGTCTAAGTGTTGGTCCGAACTAGAGCCACTTGCAGCGCCACCTCGGGGAAACTTGAGGTCTGGTTTTAGTTGTACGTAGTGCTCATCTGGTGTTGCCCTGAGACCGAGATATGTGCAGCTCCTATCAGGATGTCGGCGCATCGGGCGGCTTTGCTGGTTTTGTTTTACCATTGTCGAAATGTCTTGTAACCGGGATTCCGAGACTGATCGGGTCTTCCCGGGAGAAGGAATATCCTTCGTTGACCGTGATAGCTTATAATGGGCTAAGTTGGGACACCCCTGCAGGGTATTATCTTTCGAAAGCCGTGCCCGCGGTTATGTGGCAGATGGGAATTTGTTGATATCCGGTAGTAGATAACTTGACACTTGACCTTAATTAAAACGCATCAACCGCGTGTGTAGCCGTGATGGTCTCTTCTCGGCGGAGTCCGGGAAGTGAACACGGTTTCTGGGTTATGTTTGACGTAAGTAGGAGTTCAGGATCACTTCTTGATCATTGCTAGTTTCACGACCGTTCCTTTGCTTCTCTTCTCGCTCTTATTTGTGTAAGTTAGCCACCATACTTGCTTAGTCGCTGCTGCAACCTCACCACTTTACCCCTTCCTTACCTTTAAGCTTTGCTAGTCTTGATACCCATGGTAATGGGATTGCTGAGTCCTCGTGGCTCACAGATTACTACACCACCAGTTGCAGGTTCAGGTTATGCGATGATCATGACGCGAGAGCGATGTTTACTTGTTTTGGAGTTCTCCTTCTGCTTCTTCTTCGATCAGGGGATAGGTTCCAGGTCGGCAGCCTGGGCTAGCAGGGTGGATGTCGTTTGAGTTTTCTGTTTATGTTTCATCCGTAGTCGGATGTTGAGTTTATGTATGTGGTATTGATGTATTCTTGCGGCATTTGTATGCCTTGTATGTATCCCCAAATATTATGTAATGTTGATGTAATGATATCCACCTTGCAAAAGCGTTTCAATATGCGGGTCTATCCTTGGTGGGACCTTCGAGTTCCTTTAGGATAGGGTCGCATATTGGGCGTGACACTCATCTAGTAATATTTAGGAACGGAGGGAGTACTATGTAAAGAGTTAGGTGTCGCACGGTGATACTGTGAGGTGGGCCATGTAATCACTGAGCCTGCGTGTTTTCACTGCTCTTGCACGCCTCCGCTGTAAGAATGGAGAAAATTGTAATCTAGTAGTAGTACCTCCTTTCGCCGAAAGCGTGGGACATCCAGCAGTCCTACCACCTCAGTAATAAAGACCAATGAGCTGTCAAATCACATAGACCTAGCAGTAAGTTGGACGGACAAAGCAACCATCACTCTTGCGCCAGTGAGAGGTCGCGTCCGCTCTACCCGGGCATGAATGCGGCACCGATTCTTTGAAGCGACGCTGACCGTTTCAGGCGGGAAGCGTGCGCGGGCGATGGAGGGGCTTTGGGTGGGCCAGGTTGGTCAGGAGCGGGCGTGGCAGCTGTCCGCATGTCCCTACCGGACACGCCCGGAAACGGGAGGATGCACCGACTCTCGCGGCTAAAATCATACACTACACAACATCTCTCTGTAGGAGTAGGTCGATTTGTCGCTCTCTCTAACACACACATGCTGTTAAACACACACACACACACACGCACATGCACGCACCTTGGTCCCGTTGCACCTTCTAACGTGACTTATTACACCTAGACGGAGGGAGTAGTAAGTATACGAGATACGGTGGCACACTAACTTAAGTCGAATACAAGTGCCCAAAATTTGTGTGCATGTTATAATAAGGATTCACTTAAAATAGTACATGGGCGAACAGAGGGATCAATTGGGCAGTGTTCCCGAGCAGTAGCGAGATGTGTGAGGTAAGATACACCGCTGGTGCTTTTAATTTCTCTTATTAATTTGTTTGTTTCACCCTCTGACTGGTGGGACCCAACATACTACGTGGAGAGAGGTAAGGTGACTAAGGCTGCATTATTTCTGCACCACTTTGGATAGTCTTACCACCAAAGACACATGACACGATTATGATTGAAATCCCAATGACTCCCACACACACACACAAAACACATGGCATGCTTGTCACACGAATGCAGGAATGTATAAAAGGTTATTTCCCTCTTGTTGAACATAACGGGAGGGTTGTGTAGCTGGTTAGCCTGTTCGCTCATCAAACTTGAGGTCTCGGGTTCGATAACTACACTTGAGCATAATTTGTGCCAGGAGGATTCTTTGACTGGTCAAAATGTTTTCTAGGGTTTGCACGCTTCACACTCTCTCTCGAGTATATATATACACGCTGGAGCCTCAACGCTTGTAGTTGCTCTCTTCATACTCTCTCGCCCTCTCCCGCTGGTGCCTCAGTGCTTGTAGTTGCTCTCTTCACTCTCTCTCGCCCTCTCCAGATCTAAACAAGACTTCGTTGGCCTCTCTCTCCCCTCACTGCTGCTCAAAGAGCCGGCAGGATCCGTCCGCCGGGAAGGGAAGGAGGTTTAACGCTGTCGCCGTCGGCGAGGGACTACCGGCGCAGCTATTCACTTTCCACCCAGCAGCGGCGCGGGAGGGCCTCCGACCCCTTCTTCTTCGCCGCCGTCCCGTCGCCCACCGAACCACGCCCCAAGAACCTTAAGGTATAATTTACTTACTCCACATGCATTGCTCTGGCTGCATGTATACCATGAATCTAGGACGTGGTTCAAAGAGGAAAGGAGTGGGGGAAAGTAGTGGGAAAAGTTGTATATAGCATGAATCTAGGACGTGGTTCAAAGAGGAAGGGAATGGGGGAAAGTTGTATCGCATAAATCTAGGACGTGGTTCAAAGAGGAAAGGAAGGGGCGAAAGTACTAGTTCAAAAAGGAAAGGAAGGGACAAGGCTGTAGAGTTTAAGCAGGACTAGATTTGTTGCACTCACATAGGGAAATGTGTCTAAAGATAACAAAACTGGGACCAACACAAATATGCTCCTTGGTTTTTTGTTCTTTGTTGCAACAGACTGTGCATGACCACAGTACATCGGTAGATGCACATGGTGCTGGTGCATCCACTGTCCCGTGCAACTCATTAGCTGTTGTTAATCTAAGGCCCTGTTTGGTTAAAAACTCCCTAGTCCCTACCTGCTTGGTTCCAGGGACTAAACATGGACTAGAGGTTATGAAATGACATGCTAAAAGACCATGTTACCCCTAGTAATGAACTAATAGAGACAAGGTGCGATGCGTGGCAGGGACAACTGTTGGAAAAAGTCCCAAAAAGACTCCCTCGGGGTCTTCTTTCTTTAGTCCCAAATGCCCACTTTTAGTCCCTAAAAGTCCCTCCTGTTTGGTTTAGATGGGACTGACACGGAGTTATTTTAGTCCCTACACCAAAATGTCCCTGTAAATAAACACCCTCTAATAATGCCGCTGGAAAATTGATGCAATGCCACAGTTAAAAGCAAATTACATGTTTAACGAATTTTATTGTTAATATAATCTCTATGTAATATTAATCAATGCCACCATTTGAGAAATGCTACTGTCTTGCTTTCTTTCCCATTTAGATAAGGTAGATGCTTCTTTTTGTTGGCTTCTGTGTCATCCACCGTTATTGACCACTAATTGTTTCCTTTGCACCTCTGTGTAAACAGGGTTATCTACTTCACCTCGTTGCCATTGTGACCTTTTGTTGAACTACACAAAACACTTTTGTTTTAAGAGTGTTTTGTGCAGTTCAACCAAAATGTCACACCAACAACGTTGCTTGATTGCTTGATCTTAGTGGAACTGCACAAGAGGAGATCTTACTTCCTATCCGTTAAGGCGAATTTGGTTCAGATCCTCTTCTTGTGAGTTGTTTGAATTCCGCATCATGAGTGGTCAGTACTAGCCTTCTTTCACATCATTCTGCAGTGTGCTTTCATATGTTGTGCTACTTGTACGATAATGTTGCTTGATTTTAGTGAACTGCACAAATGGAGACAAGACTTCCAATCTGTATGTGCACCGTAATATCCCATTGAGGTAAGATAAGGATATTTCACAACTGCTGGCCTGTATTTTGCCACTTTCATCAGAAAATTAAGTTTAGTACTATACTTGTGCTCCCTAATTGACATGCCAAATCTTACATTGAAGGCGAAGCTTGTCTTTTATTAAACCAAGTGATGAAGGGGAAGAACAAGCGGAAGAAAAACAAAAATCAACTCCCGGTGCTGTAATGAAGCACTGGAACTTTGATGACACAAGTAATGATATAGTTTTGCATCTTAATTTATTGCTATGGCTGGAACGAGCAATTGTTTTGCCACTGATTTGATGCCACTATTAATGTAATATGTAATTATCTCTACTTGTGCAAACAGGGATCTTCTTTCAAGATACCATATATTTTAGTGGAACTGCACAAGAAGATGTTGGAAACATTAAACTAATCGAGGAGTATATAGTAAGCATGGCCACCGCCGTAGATAGCAACAGATGGTTCCGGAGAAGTGTTTCATCTGTATGCTCTACACAATAAGCCTCCTGACAAAGGTTGGTACTCGCCCACTGATTTCATCCATATGATTGAGCTTTGTCATCTCTATTGGTGTTGTGCTACTGTTTAGATATTGTAATGAAAAAGTGGTATTGTCCTTGAGAAGTGCTTCATCTGTGTTGTTTTAAATATTTCCTTTCCTTTTTTTCGAGCAAACAGGGATGCTAGCATTTAGTAGTCCTCTTGTCTTTGCACAACAGGATCATCTTCCTCTGAACAAGAATATGGAGTACGTGAAGTGACTAGTTCCGATTATGCAGGATGAAGAAGCCCTGTCTATCTTCTCATCAGAAGGAGCAGTTGAAGGATGGTTACATTACTCCCCACAAGACCAGACTAACTTCAGCTCAGAAGGACTAACAAATCTCCATTTTTTTGCTGTGATGCGCGAGTACACTGTTGTTCTAGGATTCTTTCTGGTGAGTTCCATTTTTCTAAAAGTGTGCTCTACATGGACCATGTATGTGCCTGTTGAAACTGTCAATTCTTGGTACATTTTGCTTTATACTAATCACTTTTTTGTATTTGTGCAAACAGGGGTGCTCAGCTTGATTTCAATGGGAACTGCACAAAATGTTCATGAATACATCGAATCATTCATTTCCACCACAAGAAAGGAGGTGCCGATAAGTTCAAGGCGTTGCAACATATAAGGGCGAAATCGTACAAGCTACGCGCGAATTTGGTTGATTTTGGTGGAACTGCACAAAAAGAACAGCTGGTTTATTTAGCACGAGGTGCCATGTCAATGCCCGAACTAATGGCAAACCCTGCCCATTCCACAATCGTAGGCATTAGATATTTTGGAATGGGACAACCTTGTCAAATTTTGCTCACTGATTTTAGCAAGACATGTGTTTGATATTTTTGAATGGGACGCCCTTCGCTGTCAGCAGCGTCGATCAATTTTTTCTTTATTCTTTAGTGGTGAAGTAAATATTGCCTCTCACATGTGAGTCACTGAGATGCATAATCATCGATTGTTTTGAATGTTCTCTATGAATTGCCAGGCTTGTGTGTTTGATTGCAATGTACAAAAACGCTAGAAAGCTGCTCAAACTCTTTGTACTCCTTATGTTCCTTTTTACTTCGCACATTGTGAAAGTGCATACTTTTTTGTATAAGATTGGTCAAAGTAGAGATACTTTGACTGCAGACAAAACTTGTATGCAGACTAGAAAGGCTAGGAGGGAGTACATGTGAAACTGCTGCAAACGAGGTGATCACCCTGGGAATAATGCTAGTACGTATTGTTTTGCATGTTCATCCAATGCCAGTGATACAGGAATTCGAACTAATCAAAATAAATTCATTCATACACGATCGGATTTCATATAAACATGCCGGATTTCATTACATTTCATACATTCTTCAACTAAAAAGGGGTGCGCTGGAGGTATAATTAATTAACTGAAGCTACCCACCTGTGTCCCGCTGAGCCGAACAGAAGCTTCACTGACTTAACTGCAGGTGCAGTTGCGTAACTGACATGTGGCCTGTGGGCCCATGTGTAAGTCAGCCAACTGCACCAGCAGTTAAGTAGAAGCAGCGTTCTTCTCCAGCGCAGCTCTCCGACTCCACGTCACCGGCAAGAAGCTTACCGGCCGTCAATGGTTAACCCGCCTAGCTTGGCTTCAACCGGAGGGTAGCAGCGGTGGCCTTACTTGGACCCGAGCGGCGGCAACCTACCGTGTTCTACTCTTCCTTGTTTTCTGTGTGGCGTGACCTCGTTGGCAACGGGGCGGGGCCTCGGCGGAGCCGGCGATGTCCTCTGTCTCATTGCCGGCGGGCGGCGCCTCAGAGGAGCGGTGGAAATCCTCCCGCACGTTGCTGGCAGGGTGGGGCCTCAGCTGAGCCGGCGATGTCCTCTGCCTTGTTGTTGGCGGGGCGGGGCCTCGGCAGAGCCGGTGGTGTCCTCTGCCTCGTTGTTGGCGCCGCGAGGCCTCGACGGAGCAGGGCCTCGTCGACACCAGCGGAGCGGGGACTCGTCGGAGCCGGCATTGTCCTCTGCCTCGTCCTCGGTCTCGCCAAATAGCGCCTCGCCCGCTTCATCGCCCTCTTTGCTAGCCTCTTTGTAGGCAGCCGCAGCCTCCGCCACCCGCATGCGGTACCGCCAGCGCTCGAGGCGGCCCTTGCGAGCGGAGCGGTACGAGTCGAGCAGCGCCTCCTGCTCCGCCCGCTCCGCGGCGATCTGCTCCTCCACCTGCAGGTGCTCCTGGAGGAGATGGTGGTTGTAGGCGGCGTCGGCCTGCGCCTCCCGGAACCGCTCCTCACGCATCTGCCTCACCTTGTCCATATATTGGGCACGGGCCTCGCCAATGGTCATGGTGCAATGCACCGGCGAGGATAGCACGGAGGAGGAGGTTGGCGCCGGATCGTCGACTACCATGTTCTCCATTGGGACATCGTCGTCCTCCGGCTGCCTGTCGGCCAGCCGGTCGGCAGCAATGGCTGCCATCTCCTTGCGGTCCGTCGTCTGCCCGTCCCGAAGAGCGCTGGAGCGCGAGGAAGCCATGGTGGGCAGTAGTGGTGTTGACAGGAGAAAGGGAACGGATGCGGATGACTGCGGCTATGGCCGGCGCAGCAGTTTATATAGCAATGGTGGGCGGGCGGAGGGACGGACGTGTGGCGCCGGAGTAGCCGCCTCGGCAACCGCGTATCATTAATGTGGGCGGCAGATGGACGGACGGACGGCACTTGTGTCGTTTGAAGGCGGAGCAATCGCCTGCACCGGGAAGCAGGGCGGGCGGCGCTGACTGTTTCGGGCGGAAAGCGCGCGCGGGCGAGGAGATGACTTTACTTGGAGAGGATGACAGTGGGGACCCACCAGGTCCATAGCCTCACGTATGCAAGTGCCTCCTTATTATATATATATATAAATATATAACTATAATTTATTTTTCTTCCTCCTGGTTTCCTGACATCACGGTCCCACACCATTGTCAACCTATGTAGTAGTCAATAAACGAGAGAATTGCACAAGAAGCGGCCGACAGCTGGGACCAAGCAGCTCGAGCAGTATTTGTGTTTTTGAGGTGTGAGCACTGCAGAGTTTTTCGATATTTAGCCCAGATATTAATTTTTCTCCTCTGAACAACAACGAAAACATCGCTGCAGGTATTAACTGGGCGGGTTGTGGCCCGTCTAGCCCAGGCCAGATATCCAGCCCAGATATTAATTTTTTTCAAGCTGAAAATGGCTAGCCCAGCTATACTTTTTTTTAGGAATACCCAGGCAAGGTCAAGTTGTTATTCTCCGCCCCGGTGGGCTGCAAATCTTTCCTAGGAGGGATGCATTAGGCTTAACAAGAAAATGGGCTTTAAGAAATAATAAATGGGATGTAATCATAAAAACTGGGCAGTAACTATAAAAAAATGCACCAAACACGTGATTACTTTATAAAATATTATTTTTGGATATTGGAAATTTTAATTTCATTAATTGTTGCGAGCGCAATGTTTCGTTGGATTTTTACGTAATATAAATTTATATTGAAATTGTATTTAATCTGACTAGAAATTTCGGGATAAAAATATTTCGGATCCCATCAAAATGTGGGAATTTTTATTGAATTCTGTTTTGAATGGTTGGTTGAAATGGGCTGTACTTTTAACAAACTGTAAATGGGCTGTAGTAAATTCCATTAGAATTAAAAAATGGGCTACACATTCTTACAAATCTCAAATGGGATATAAGTTCTCTGCGACACACTTCTGGCCTTACTAAGTTGACGCGTCCCCTAAAAAAACAGAGTCGACGCATATGCAAGGCTTTGTCAACTTATAGTCAACACACGGTTCTAGCAGCAGTGGCCGTTGGATGTCCATCCAACGGATGCCGTGCTTCTTCTTCAATCTCGGATATTCTAGCTTCACCTTCCCAAAAAATGATTCCTCCCCCTGACATCTGGGGCGCACCGTTTCGGAAGCTGACCTGTGGGCCTACTAAGTTGACGTACCAAGGGCTTTGTCAACTTAGTCAATATAAATGATTCTAGCTGCAGTGACCATACGATGTCCATCCAACGGCCGTCGTGTTTCTTCAACCTCTGGTCTTCTTGCTCCAGCCGCCCAAAGCAGCGCCGGTCATGCCGCCTGCTCCTGCCTCCCGTGGCCGGCTGTGCTGCTGCGGAGGCCTCACCGCCCCCTACTACTCCCACCGCTGGCCAGGCCATCCCTCCACTCACCCACACCCCATGTTATTCTGTGGCGACGGCAGCGCAGCCGAACCAGTGAACCCTCGTACTCCTCTCCGCGTGTGCATCCACTGTCGCGTCTTCCCCGGCTCCGCGTCGTCCCCTTCCTAGGCCTCGCCGTCGTCCACCGCCCTTGTGCTCTCGGCGCGGCGTGGTCAACGTGGTTAAGGAACGACTTCCATCGGATGTGGACTGTACGTGGAGAGGCTGACAGCTGGGTCCACGGCAGCCGCAAGGAAGTGCCTCCTTATTACGCGGAAAATAATTATTCCTCCACCTGGCAGCAGGGACCCACCGGACGGGCCACCAACATTTCGCGAAAAAATCGTTTCCCCCTGACTGCTTGGACCCACCGGACGGGCCACCGTATTTCGTGAAAAAAAACGTTCCCCCCGCTGTCAGCTCGGACCCACCGGAAGTGCCTCCTTATTATGCACAAAAAAATGAATACTCCCCCGGCTAGCTGGGACCCAACTTGGTGGGAGGCTGACTTGTGGGCCTACTAAGTTGACGGGGACAAAGGGCTTTGTCAACTTAGTCAATATGAACGATTCTAGCTCCAGTGACCGTACGATGTCCATCCAACGGCCGTAGTGCTTCTTCAACCTCTGGTCTTCTTGCTCCAGCCACCCAAAGCAGCGCCAGTCGTGCCGCATGCTCCTGCCTCCCGTGGCCGGCTGTGCTGCTGCAGAGGCCTCACCGCCCCCTACTATTCCCACCGCTGGCCAGGCCCTGCGGCGACGGCAGCCTCACACCGCAGCCGAACCAGTGAACCCTCGTACTCCTCTCCGCGCGGGCTTCCACTGCCGCGTCTTCCCCGGCTCCGCGTCGTCCCCTTCCTAGGCCTCGCCGTCGTCCACCGCCGTGGTGCTCTCCGCGCGGCGTGGTCAACGTGGTCAAGGAACGACTTCCATCGGAAGAGTACTGTACGTGGAGAGGCTGACAGCTGGGTCCACGACCACATCCCAGTTTTTTTGCGATTTGCCAAGTAAGTCGCTTTGTCAGGCCTGTTGGGCTGCAAATCTTTCAAGACGAGGAGAGCTTTCATTCGGCTGGCCGAGAAAATGGCCCACCAGTAATGAGAAATGGGTTGCACATTTTTAAAACACATCAAACCGGCAATTAGTTTCAAATATCTATTTTTTCATTTCGAGATTTTAAATTACATTAATTTTTATGCGTGGAGAATTTGCTGGATTTTATATTGATATACATTTATTTTTAAAATCAGTTTGAATGTGAGTCGAAATTTCGGGATTAAAAACAGTTCGGACCGCACCGAAATATGCAAAATTTCGTATAATTTTTTAACCATGGCCACAATATGGGCTGTAATGCTAACAAAAAGAATATGGGCTCCAAAAAAAACCTTAAGATTAGCAAATGGGCTGTAGATTATTAGAAATAATGGCAGATGGGTCGTATGCTGTTTTCCACAGATTTGAGGCTTTACTAAAAAAAGGTTGACGCACAAGCACTGACTGTTGGATGCCATCCAACGGCCGTCGTGCTTCTTCAATCTCTGCTCTTACTGCTCCAGCCGCTCAAACAAGCGCCGGCAAGACTGCCTGCTCCCTCCTCCCCGCGGCCGGCTGTGCTGCCGCGCAGGCCTCACCGCCCCACCGTACTCCCATCGCTGGCCTAGCCATCCCTCTACTCACCCACACATTATGTTATTCTCCGGCGACGGCAGACGAACCAGAAACCCTCGTACAGTCGTACTCCCCTCCGCGTGGGAAACAACTTCCGAGTCTTCCCTGCCTCCGTGTCGTCCTCTTCCTAGGCCTCGCCGTCGTCCACCACCGTGGTGCTCTCGGCGCGGCGTGGTCAATGTGGTCAACGACCGACTTCCATCGGAAGAGTATTGTGCGTGGAGACGCTGACAGCTGGGTCCATGGCCGCAGCAAGGAAGTGCCTCCTTATTACGCGCAAAATAATTATTCCTCCACCTGACAGCGGGGACCCACCAGACGGGCCACCGTATTTCGCAAAAAATTGTTTCCCCCCTGACTGCTGGGACCCACCAGCTACACCTTCGCACGCAAGGAAGTGCGTCCGGGCAACAAAAAAACGATTCGCCCCCCTGACTGCTGGGACCCACCAGCTACATCTTCGCACGCAAGGAAGTGCCTGACAGTCGGGACCCACCTGGTCGAAGCGTATGTAGCGTTATCATTCTGGTCGCGAACTTGTACGTACATATATACTGGTGGATGTAGAGGTGCGCACGTGTCGTAGTAGAGGCGCGCACGTAGCATGTACACGTACGTACAGCGGCCAGGGTGCAAGAAAGAAAATACGGCCACATATGTGTACATACGGGCGGGGTCTCGAACGCCTACTCGCGCATACGTACAGCGAGGGCTCGTTGACATGGCTGGGTCGGAATGGAGAAACATCGTCGTCGTCATATTCATGGGGAGGCAACGGAATGCGTCGTGTTCATGGGGAGGCAACAGAATGCGTCGTGTTCATCGGGAGGCACCGGAACGCGTGGGAGCCAACCGGCTGGGTCGGAACAGAATGCGTGGTCGTGTTCATCGGGAGGGCTTGGACTGAACATGCGATGGAAACTAGGCCTGGCGTACCGCAGAACAGAGGAAACAGCCTTGTGTTCGACCGGCCACGTTCGAGACGGGATCCTGTTCATCGGGAGGGGTGTGGCGTACCGCAAAACGGAGGAAACGGACCTCCTACGGTCGAAACGGGGGTCCTGTTGATCGGGAGGGGTGTGGCGTACCGCAAAACGGACGAAACGGACCTCCTACGGTCGAAACGGGGGTCCTGTTCATCGGGAGGGGTGTGGCGTACCGCAAAACGGGACTCCACGGGATACTGTTCATCTCCACCGTCGACCTCCTCCAGCCTCCACGGGCTACCGTCGACCTCCTCCAGCCTCCACGGGCTCCTGTTCATCCAGCCTCCACCGC
>NC_057802.1:74119334-74129479 GCF_018294505.1 Triticum aestivum
TGCTCACTGTTCATCCAATCGATCGGCTTCAATTAGCTGCAGTAGCGAAGGAATCGCTCGATCGGGTTCAGTTAACAGCCATCGATCGATCGCTTGGGTTCAGTAACGCGTAGCCTGCAGTGCAATCGCTCGGGTTTAGTTAGAGCCCAATGCCTCGCTCGGGTTCAGTTAGAGCCAACGCCTCGCACACACGCTCATACGTGTACGAGAGAAACGCGCATCGCTCGGCCCCCGACCTCCCACCGTAACCGGGAACTCCCCGAAATTTTCCTCGCCCTCGCTTCTACCACGGTTTTTCCCGTCATGGACGGCCCAAAGAATGTCATGCCGCTGCGTCTCCGGCCCGCCCAGGACGAAAAGCCCATTTTCTGTTATGATTTTTTGTCATAGAAGTAGGAGCCCACCACATCTATGATGATACCGGGTTTTGTCACAGTCATCATCATAGAAGTGTCATATGTATGATAGAATTTTTTTTGTTCGGCCCAAAATGTCACGGATGTGTCTTTTTTTTGTAGTGTTTACGGCACACATCGATCGACATGCCTCTCTAGCCAGGTGTGCCTAGCACAAAACACAAGCTTCCCCTCTTCTCTTATCACCGTCCATGCCTCACTCCCACCACTCTTTTCATCGATCTCGTACTCGCACACTTCTCCCCCCTCGATATAGTATGACTCTCGCACCACCTCCTAGATGCATCCCTCTCTCTATCCTTCTCCCCGTGCCTCATTTGCTTCTAACACACACATGCATGTATACTGATCGATCTCCCAACATATACCTAGGTTGACTTTAACTATTCCCCCCCATCGATCGACGTACCTCACAAGTTATGTCTCTCCTTTCTCTGACAAAGGACGATTGATCTTCCTATATAGTTATGTCTGCTTACCACATCCATATCGCCCCCCATCATTCGTGCATGCCTCCTGACCCGTCTCTCACACACACGTGCACAGACAGGCAGCCATCCCCTCTCTTATTGATATTGCAGGCGTGCCCTCCGGTTGTCTAGAAAGCCTATCCCACCATTTGTTAGAAGCAACTCCACTACCACCACCTGCAACACTCTAGCTCTGTCTCTCTCCCAACCTTATTCCTCTCCTACACATATGCATGGATGACGATCGATCTACCTTAATACATGAGGTAGATCGATCTCCCTTAATACATGAGGTAGGCCTCTCTCCTCCTCCACACATATACCAGCCATTGTACCTCTATAGTTAATTAGGCCTCCTCCCCCCCCGACCACGCACCGATAGTCGAGCGCTGTAGGTAGGTATCCATGCCACAGAGACAAACTGCACATGTCCCCTCACGTTCTAGTAGGCCAGCCACTCTATATCTTTGACGTGGGCACACACAAATTCGATGGCACTCTTTATCGATCGCGCGCGCACACACACACATCATCCCTCTCTTCGATTCTATGGACACCTCAAGCCGATGATACCTCCACTCTCTTCTCGTGGATCGCCCCCTCTATATATATATATATGATATATCCAGGACTCTATTTCACACACATTGCATATGTTTCATTTTTTGATTGACCCCACCCTCCCCTCCCCCCCCCCAAAAAAAACTCTCACGAACCCACACACTATATCTCTCTATGTTTGTATCTCTCTCACACAACCCCACGTAGGTGGTGTACGTATACAAGAAGAGAATAGGTGCACCGTGCACGTACTCACGCTTCGTGCCCAGCCACACCCGCGCGGGTACAGGGTGGAGCTCATTTCTGTACGAAATGGCAGCCCACGTGCTAATTTGAACGTGTGTAGCGGTTGTTTACCTACGGAGGTCGTGTACCACGCGTGCACGAAACAAAGTTCGACTTGATGCGTTGGCGCGTTATTTTTAAATAAAGTTATATCGCTCAATGGCATGTACACAGAATATAAAATGATTTTTATGGAGAAAAAGGTAGTCCGCCCCACTATATACAATGGAGCCTGCCTGCCTGGTTTGTCTCTCTTCATAGTATCTCACACAAGGCTGTGGTGGCCTCTCTCTCTCTCACCGTTGGTCACTGATCCGGCCGCATCCCGTCCGCCGGTGGAAAGGGAGGACGTGCATCGTGTCTCCGTTCGACGGCGCCGAGGCAACACGTCCCGGTCTGCGGCACACGCCGTTCTCTCTGACCAAGCTCCGGCGTGGTAGGGCCTACGCCACCTGCTCGCTGCCGCAGTATGGGCAGATTCCGCCCGCCACCGCTCACCTAGTTACACCCCGACGACCTCCAGGTATCCCCTCCAGCCTTGCTCCACTGCCCGTCTTCCCACGTTGCTGCATGTGGATCTTCCATAGTTCTTTGCCCAAAACGTAGCTCGTCCGACGTACTTTCCATATTGCAATCTCGTCCTCACACCGTTTTAGACAAACACAACCGTGTTGTTATCTTCCCTTAGGACAAGGAATATGCTTCTTTTTGTCGTCGCATGTGTCATCAACTGTTATTGGCCAGTAATTGTTTCCTTTCTACCTCTTTTTTGCAAACAGGGCTATCCATTTCACCTCATTGCTATTGCGACCTTTTGGTGAACTGCATGAATCACTTTTTTTCTTAAGAGTGTTTTGTCCAGTTCTGCCAAAATGTCACACGGGCAACGGTTCTACATTTCATTGTGACTGCACAAAGGGAGATTGGTTTTGCTCTATCCTCCTCGTCCAATTCCGAGCCTAATCTTCTCCAACTAGTTAGTCTTAAGAGAGATTGCAAAGGTGACCGGCTTCTATTTGTGTGTTTATTGTTTCATCAGCAGTCCTCTATTATCATAATCACACTTAATATCTTTGGAATAGGGACGCTCAGCTCTATTTTTGTGGAACTGCACAAAATGATCGGAATGTTGGATGCTCCAGACAGCTACTTTTTTCCCAACATGCCTTGTTGATTTAGACAGAGCTGGGGGGACGTTGCTGCCAATGAAAGCATGGATCAATTTTAATTTAACACCTTCTCACAACTTTGTCTTCAGTTGTGATGTAAATATTAGCTATGATTAGCAAGGAAGTTAGTTTTTTATTGCTTTCGAAAGAGCATCGATGGCAAGACACACGAAACAAAAGCTGAAAGCTCACACCATTGTACAATTTCATGTCGCTGGAAAATTATTTGCATAGTACGTCAATTATGTAAACAAATGCTGGAACCTTGATAGCATTGCCAGAAGCCTCTTCGGCATCCGGGTCCATGTGCCATGCACAAAATTATACTCCTTCGTTCCTAAATATTTATCTTTTTACAAATTTCAAATGGGCATATTTTAGAGTGTAGATTCACTCATTTTGCTTCGTATGTGTACTCCCTCCGTTCCTAAATATTTGTCTTTCTATAGATTTTAACAAGTGACTACATGCGGAGCAAAATGAGTGAATCTACACTCTAAAATATGTCTATCTACATCTGTATGTAGTAGTCCATTTGAATCTCTAAAAAGACAAATATTTGAGTAGTCACTCGTTGAAATCTCTAGAAAGACAAATACTCCGGAGTATATTTAAGAACCGAGGGGGTAGTGCACAACCGCATGGGACACTCAGACTGGTCGTTGCGTCGCATTAATAGTGAGTAATGAGCAGTCAAATCATAAGCCCCACCTTTCCGACTGTAAGTTGCTCGGAAGAAGCAACCATCAATACGCTCTTCTTTGAATCCGCTCATACTACTCCATCCGTCACTGTTTATAGAGCGCGCTTCAGAAAAAGAGAAAATCTCTGGGACCAAGGCGACTAGCGGTCAGCCTGAAAAATAGCATTGGTAGTTATAGCACGGCGTCTATTACTAGAGGAAATAATGCGTACACACATGCATGCAGTGCCTCCACCCCGGGTAGACACATGCATGCACGTACTCCACTCCGTAGTACTACATCGAGAGAAAATTGCGGTTACCACCCCCTAATTAATTGAGCATTAAACCAAACGTGTCTAAAGTCTCTCTGGTGGTGGAAATGCATTGAGAGAAATGCATCATAATGAAGCGCGCCCTGTAAACTGTGACGGAGGGAGGAGTAGTATGAAGGTGCAAAACCAAGTACGCGTATGGCTAGTCGGTCAACGCACCTCGTCTTGGCATATCACTGACATGTGGGACCGGAGTGTGAGCAAACCGATCTCAATTGACGGCAAAATGGCCAACCCGCTGTTCCTTGAGAGAGACGAGGAGCGAGAACACACAGACGGGCTCGCACGGAGGCCAAGATATATTCGAGCATGGTTGATCGATATCATCATTACATGTTGGGCTGTCGTTTTCCGCCCTTCTCCGGAATAAATGTGTACTTTATCAAAGATTAAGAAAAATAAGAGTACAGAGGCTCCACCATGCGGTTCTAGTAGTAGTACTACTCGTACTACTAAACCTTGCGCTTGGCTCTTCGCCTCTTCGTGAAGTCAAACAATGATGGTACTCCGCATGTTCGGTACTACAGTGTATGCCTCTGGCAATCTGACACCGAATGAACTAATGCATGTCCACCGCCTGGGCGAGGTACGTTGCATTAGTCAAAAGGCGTAAGCGAGCTTCACCTTGTCCTGCAAGCTTCTCCTTGTTCTGTGAGTTGACAGGACACACCAACAAGTAGTGCTAGTCCATACTCCCTTTCCGGTTAATATGGCTTAATCTTTTTTGCGGGTAAATGAGAGAGCTTTATTCATATATAAGCATTCTTAGGACGATCAGCCAAGACACTGGTCACTAGGAAGCGAGGTACCCCGCAAAAAAAGAAGTAGGAAGCGAGGTGTTTCATCAAGCCAGCTCTCGGCCACGTTCAAAGTGCAGCAAGCATGGTTCGCACAAAGATGCGCTGCAAGGTTTGCTGACCTGTTTACATGCTGAATAACAAAAAAAGAGTAAATATTACCGAGCGCTCCTATTTGTAACAGGATATGAGCCAGAATTAAGCGAGAATTGTGGCGAGTGTTCCATGCAATCAACTTCCATTATCACATGCGAGAACCCTCGAAGAGAACCAAATGTGTTGAAGATTGCTTTATCACATTTTAAAAATATAATAAGAGTGCAGACGCTCCTCCATCCGGTTCCTAGTACTAGTATAGTACCTCTATAGACTATAGTAGTAGTACTAGTAAACTTTGCGCTTGGTTGTTCGCCTCTTCGGGAAGTGCAACAGTAATAGTACTAGTATAGTGCATGCTTCTGGCAATCTGACACCGAATTAACTGTTGCACGTCCACCGCCTGAGCGAAGGACAGCTTGCATTAGTCAAAAGTTTCTCCTTGTCCTGCAAGCCACCGCGCGCAAGCTTCTCCCATCCTGCAACCTTCTCCTCGTTCAGCAAGTTGACGGGACACAGCAAAGTAATGCTAGTCCATACTGCCTCCTCTCTGGTTAATATGGCTTAATTTCAAACGAGATAAATACACTGTCTGTCACTGTATATTTGTAAAAATACGGTCAGTGGACTTCATAATACGCTCATTGCGCTCAATATATACATTTTCCGGTGTTTATACGGTCACTAGCTCACCCTGGCTGAGTATATGTGTGCATGCACGTGTAGGTTGAGCACTTGAGCGTGACCGTGTGTGTTCCGTCGTGTGCTCGGACATGCATGCATTAGGGCGTCGCGCGCGTTTTTTGCGTCCATGTGAATGTGTGACTATTGCATACACGTAGGGGGAGTACGTGTAGGGGCCACTAAAGGAGCAGTGAAATCACACAGTAAGTTAGTCGGAAGAAGCAACCATCATTTCACTCTTGAATGACATGTACGCAATATAAAATGGTTGATATGGAGAGAAAAATAAAACCATTATATATGCACTAGCAGGAGCCTAAGCTACAAGCCTGCTTGCTTGGGTTGCTCTCTTCACAAGCATCGAACGACGGTGTCCACACCGCTGGTCACATATCCGGCCTGATCCCGCAGCTGGGGGAAGGGAACAATGTTCTGCGTAGACGCGGTCGACATCGGCGAGGGAGAAAATCCACAGTCGGTGCGTCCCAATCGGGGGTCACCGCGGTATGGGCCGATGCCGCGTCCCAACCACCCTTCTAGCTACAGCCCGACGTCCCAGGTAGTCCATCTTCCTTTTGGAGCCGGCTTGCTCCAATGCCGCAGCTCCCCACGTAGATCCATCTCCATGTCGATCTTTCTCTACTTCTACCGGCTTCTACTTGTGATGAGTTTATGTCTCATGAACTAGTGCCAGTACTATCACACGTCTTCAATATCTTTGCCATCAGGGTTGCTCAGCTCGATTTTAGTGGAACTGCACAAAAGCATCGTATGATCCGAGGGTGCCAGCCGTCTTTCCTTCGATAGGTTCTACCTGGCCAGGAAATTAAATCATGTTTAAGGTTTAGGGTTTGAGTCGTAGTGACCCCATCAGTAGTTTTTCTTTTGTACACGCTCTCACAACTTTTGTCTTTAGTTGTGAAGTAAATATTGGCTATGATCTGTAAATCATTGAGATGCATCAGCATGCGTGTTAGTTTTCCTTTGTATTTGATGGAATGTTGTAACGGGGCAACCTTGGAGTAGGAATGAAAATGGAGTGGATAGTTTCCGTTTTTCCGGAGAAAAAAGGGAAATGGAGAGAAACCAATGTTTCGTTTCATTGGATCGCGCCATCGAGCAAAACCAACGTTTAAATCACGTCTGTCTCGTTCGTGTCTCACTCTCCTCCACGGCTCGACCCCACACGGTCGCTCGGCATGCCACTCACCGCAAACCGAGTATACGATAAATTCCCCGCCTTCTTGTCGCGCCATGGAGTAGTAGTACTACTAGAAGAGATTGACGAGTTGGGGAGGACAGCTAGCTGTAGCATGGACTCCCAAGAACTTTTTACATGCATGTTGTGGCCGGCTATTGCGACCTTCGAACACAGAGCAGTCGCGTGCACCAGGAAGCGGCGCGGGCGACGCTCTCTCGGCCGGCGCGCCGCTTCAATGCCGGCGCCAGTGAGAGGTCGCATCCGCTCTGGCCGGGCATGAATGCAGCACTGACCGTTTCAGGCGGGAAGCACGCGCGGGTGATGTAGAGGGTTCAGGTTGGTCAGGAGCGGCCGTGGCAGCGGTCCGAAGCCCCGCAAACAAGAGATGTTGTACGTTAATATTGTCGCGTATATAATTAACAATGTAAATAATGTGCCAGTTGGACAAATATGATTGGAGATGGAGATGGAAATGGAATTTTACGTAAACACGGATATGCATGTCTATGTCTATGTGTGTGTGCGCGACGACTCACGCGACCTGGAAACGGGGGCGTGTTTTTGATCGAGTTTTCTTTGTTGGTACGTTAAAAAATTGTCCGCCAGTTTTCGTTTCTTTTTTCCAGGAACGCTCGTATTCTATTTAAACCACTGCTATGGAGAGATTGTTTTACTCCATTATAGCCTCTTGTTTGATAGAGTTTCTCGCGTCTCGCTCTCTCACCCTCTCCATATCAAAACAAGATGACAGTGTCCACACTATCTCTCTCCTCACCGGTGGTCACAGATCCGGCCGAATCCCGTCTGCTGCGGGAGGTGAGGTGGTGCAGCGTTGACGTTGTCGCCGTCGGTGATGGAGGAAGCCGATGCGCACCGTCTCTCGGAGCCGGCGCTGGCGCGGACGAAGGTCCTCCACGCCCTTGTTCGCTACCGTCGTGTGGGCAGATCCCGCCCGCCCGCCTAAGCGACATCTCGCCCACCTGAGGTATAACTTCTTGTACTGGTCCAGCTCCCCAGGTTGCTGCATGCGGGTTTTCTTCTATGCGACTACTCCCCAGCTCCCCGTGTATAGTAGCTAGGGTTCGTCGGCTGGTCTAACATCACCTACTATTATAGAGGAAATGCCACTCGAAAAGTTGTCCTGATTTATGCCTCGGTGGAGGTATACATTTTGTTTCGACAAAAAGTACATGGTGGTTGTGCGGTCATTGTCCATATGCTCCTATTGCTGCTGCTAATCTAATACTATCACTGGTTAAATGAAGAAATGCTTTTTTTCTCGGGTATCTTGGTTTAGTTCCCATCAAGATAATCATGATGCATCTATTTTTTGGTGTACTTTTCATAATTTTTATTGACAATTGAGATGTCGTTGTTAATCTTGTAAAACAAAGTAACAACACTATATCCCTTTTTTATATTTTTGGAAACAGCGATGCGTATCTCCATACCCGGGCATGTCTTCCTCAATTTTAGTGGAACTGCACAAAATTGGATGGCCATTGTTGTTCTGCCTCACTGTCCTCTGCCACGTGGTCCTTCCTTCCTCGAGCTTGACTACTGAGAAGAAACAGACCACAATGAGGATTTGTCGAACTTCATAGGTGCCTTACACAAACTTGATGCCAAATGGATGATGCATCACCACGATGACCTATCGATGCTCATGGTTGCACCTCATGGTTGCACCTCATGGTTGCGTTGGCTAGTGAAGCTGATCGATTTTCAATGAAAAACAAGCTGTCTTCCATCAGTGCTCTTTGCTTATTACCCACAAAGATGATATCCTTCATCAGTTCACCTTGGTTGCGTTGGAGACGTAGTCGTCTTTCACGTTGGTGCAATTTTATCACACAATTGGCTATGAACCAAATGTTTCCTCGAAGAAGGATCGACATTGGTACTAAGAGCATAAGTTTTGTATTGATTTCTAAGCCTTCTCACAACTTTCTCTCTAGCTCCCCTGTAATTTTCTTTGTCCAGCTATTAACTTTGAATAAAAAATGGTGCGGACTAAAAACCCGGATGGACGTAGTAGCCCTCCATTTTTATTTACTCCGCATATTAGATTTGACTGAAGTCAAACTTTGTAAAGTTTGACCAAGTTTAGGCCGAACACAACAAACCATAATTATTAGAGAGGGCAAACTGTACATACTCTCAAACCATTCCGATAATTGAAATAAAATTCTTTATTTGTACACACTCTCACACGTTTCCGATAATTTGGCGCATGTGTGGTTGTTCACTTAAGGGAGGGTAGTGTACCACACGTGAAGGACAGGAAGTGCGACCAGGACGCGTGGATCGTTAGTTCATTGGAAGTACTCCCTCCGTTCCTAAATATTTGTCTTTCAAGTGGTTTGCAATGGACTACCACATACGGATGTATATAGACATTTTTTTACAGTGTAGATTCACTCATTTTGCTCCATATGTAGTCATTTGTTGAAATCTCTAGAAAGACAAATATTTAGGAACAGTGGGAGTAGTAGTTTTCTTCACTGGTACGTTAAATAAAGAGTTTCGTTTCGTACTTACACAATTTAAAACGATTGTTACAGAGAGAATAAGAAAACCACTCCACTATATATTAGTCGTATACACGAGTACTATATGGACGCAGCTTCATTGACTTTAGTGCACCTGCCTTTGGGTTTATGACAGGTGGGCCCAAAATGTGGCTGGCCCACCTATCATACAGCCAAAAGCAGGTGCAGTTAAGGCACCGGAGCTCAGTCCGTACTACAGTATATATATAAGCTGGAGGCTCAGCGCTTGTTCGCTAGGGTTTGCACTCTCCACACTCTCGCCGCACTACATATATATATACACGCTGGAGGCTCAGCGTTCCTTTGCTAGGGTTTGCTATATTCATTGTCTCTCGCCCTCTTCACCAGATCTAAACAAGACTGCGTTGTGGCCTCTGTCTCTCTCACCCCCCTCATAGACAGCTGGCGAAGGACGCGTCCGGATCCCGTCGCACCGGGAAGGGGAGGAGGTGCAACGTTCACTCTATCGCCTTCGGCGAGGGAGGCAATCCACTGCCGGCTGTGCTTTTCTCTTTCACCCAGCGCCTGTGCGGGAGGGCCACCGACCCCTTCTTCCTCGCTGCCGTACGTAGTGTGAGAAGATCCGACCTCCCACCGCACGCCTTGCCACATCCCGACGACCCTAAGGTATAAGTTTCTTCAAAACCGTCATTGGTCTAGCTGCATGCTGATATTTTTCGATTCTGTTGTCGAATCTAGGTCTTGGTTCAAATAGGAAAGAAGGGTGCGGTGGGGTGGAGCATGAATCTAGGACGTGGTTCAATGAGGAAAGGAGGGAGGGAAAGTAGTATAGACTAGCTATCCAGCCGCTTTGTTGGTCGAAAAGGGAAAAAGGGGGTAACCCAGTACACATATCTGTAAGGAAACCAACTCTTTGTTGAAAAGGGAAAGAAACTG
>NC_057802.1:74429828-74583421 GCF_018294505.1 Triticum aestivum
CATAAAAACACTGATAAACTTTGTATTATATTTACTTTGTTTTAGGTACTCTGTACAAGCACCTCAATCACTGCATAACCGCATCTGGTAAGCGGCTTTTAAGAAGATGGATATGCCATCCACTAAAAGATGTCGATGCTATAAATAGAAGGCTTGATATTGTTGAGGGTTTCATTCAACATTGTGGGGTAGGCTCTGTTACACTTGAGCATCTCCGGAAAATTCCTGACCTTGAGAGGTTACTTGGGCGAGTCAGATCTACTGTTGGGCTAACATCTGCTGTCCTGTTGCCTTTTGTTGGTGAAAAGATATTAAAGAGGCGGGTTAGTGGTTGTTCTTTCTTTTTCATTCCCAGTCCTAAGCTTATCGTAGCTTAAAGTTCTCTTTTGTATGGATTAGATTCAATCAATGAGATGCCCATTTTTGCAAATTATGAAGTTTGCCTTTCTTGTATCTACACTACTGCTAATGACATGCAAATTTTCTGCATTTTCCAGATTAAAACGTTTTGCATGCTTATCAAGGGCCTCCGGGTTGCAATTGACTTATTAAGTGCCTTGCGTAGAGAGGACCATGGCATTCCAGCGCTGTCAAAATCAGTTGATATTCCAACCCTGAGTTCTCTTGATGAATCAGTCCATCAGTTTGAAGAGGCTATACGCATTGACTTTGAACAGTACCAGGTATGAATATGCTGGGAATTTCTTCGGACGCTATCTATCTAAGAAGCGGTTATTTTTAGTATTTGCTGTCTGTGTTTTGGACTTCCACAGTACTGATTGTGTGTTTTGAGTTTTTGACAGGATCATGATATCAAAGACCATGATGCTACCACCTTGGCTAATTTAGTGGAACATTTTGTTGGAAAAGCTACCGAATGGTCTTTGGTAATCAATGCCATCAGCACTGTTGATGTCCTTAGGTCCTTTGCAGCAATGGCATTGTCATCATTTGGCACCATGTGCAGACCACGTATTCTGTTGAAAGACAAATCGCCTATACTTCGGATGAAGGGTCTATGGCATCCATATGCTTTTGCAGAAAGTGGAACTGGGCTTGTGCCAAACGATTTGTCTCTTGGCCAGGATTTATTGGGTCATAATCGCTTTGCATTGTTGTTGACTGGTCCAAATATGGGAGGAAAATCTACAATAATGCGCGCCACCTGCTTGGCTATCGTGCTTGCCCAGGTATGTATAAGTAAATCTGGTTATACCCTTTTTCTTGTTAACTCCTGGGCTCCCTATTTGGATGTATAAATGGAATTTCTTGTCTGCAGCTTGGCTGTTATGTCCCCTGCATATCATGTGAATTGACCCTTGCAGACTCCATCTTTACACGGCTAGGCGCAACGGATCGGATTATGTCTGGAGAAAGTAAGTAATCAGTGTTGCAAATCCTATTGCTTTTGGCGCAAAACAGGAGTTAAAAACGGATAAGGTCTTTATATGGGTTGTCCTACAACTGGATCTGGTCAGACATGGGTTTATTTTTTATTGTTCTGCATAAATAATATATTCTGACACTGGTTCCCAATAAAATGATACTTGTATAGTCAAATATGCATTTGCACATAAATTATATAGCTATTTTTACATGGTATATCTGTTGAGTAAATCCATGGGTTGTCAATATTAACTTCTAAAGCACTTGTCAATTTTCTTTTGGCCGTACCATGAATCATGAACAGGGTATGAGATGACAATGACCCTAACTTGGATTGTTACAACATTATTTGCGGTCTTGCAGGTACTTTTCTTGTCGAATGTAGTGAGACTGCATCTGTTCTTCAGAATGCAACTGAGGATTCTCTTGTCTTGCTTGATGAACTTGGCAGAGGAACTAGCACATTTGATGGATACGCGATTGCATATGCAGTAAGTCTTCCTTCAATCCATTACATAACCATGCTTGCCATACCCTTCAGTATGCCTTTTTCATGGTAGATGCTGTCGCCGTGTCTTTTAAGGTCATTGTCCGTATCAGTAAGCTACATAGCTTCAAGAACGATCTTATATTATGGGACGGAAGGAGTAGTTTTGCATATCAGCCATTGATAGGACAGTCAGAAAACCGATCAATTTCGTACGTTCAACATGGCATATCAGCCATTGCCGTGTGCTTTCTCATTGTTTTCACATCGTATCCATTTTCTGACAAACAATTTCGTGCTTCTGATGACTGTATTTTGCCTCAGGTATTCCGCCACCTGGTGGAACAGGTGCGATGCCGTCTGCTCTTTGCCACCCACTACCACCCTCTCACCAAGGAGTTCGCCTCCCACCCCCACGTGAGCCTCCAGCACATGGCCTGCATGCTGAGGCCAAGGAGCGGCGGCAACGGCGAGATGGAGCTCACCTTCCTCTACCGTCTTGTGTCAGGCGCCTCTCCGGAGAGCTACGGCCTGCAGGTCGCCACGATGGCGGGGATCCCAAAGTCCATAGTGGAGAAGGCGGCGGTCGCGGGCGAGATGATGAAGTCGAGGATCGCAGGGAACTTCAGGTCGAGCGAAGGGCGAGCGGAGTTCTCCACCCTCCACGAGGACTGGCTGCAGACGATCCTGGCGATCGGCGGCGTCAAGGACGCGCACCTGGACGAGGACACCATGGACACGATGTTCTGCGTCGCCCAGGAGCTCAAGTCTCATTTCAGGAAAGGAGGAAGCTGAGCGCTGAGAAGTCGCCACCGGTAATTATGCGTGGCACCATTAGATGTAGGTAGTCTGAAGGAGGAAGATGAGCACCGAGAAAGTCGCCGCTCACCATTAATCATCAGTGTTTTAATCCGTCCCAGTCGACGGCTTTGTATATATTTACCTCGCGTTTGTAATCACGCAAGCGCACCTGGGCCTGAGTTCATCTGAACTGTCAAAAACTTCATCTCGTAGTTTGTAATCACATGCACATTCCTAGTGATTAGTCGAGAGTTTTGACAAGGCTGGCAAGATCAAGCACCAACACCGCAAGTTCATCAAACTCCATTTGCCTGTATGGACAGCTACAAAGCCCACTTGCAGAGAAAAGGGCTTACCGCCATTTCTCGGACACAAGCATCCCCGTGCGCGCCGAGCTGTCCGTCCTCTCTTCCTACCATCCGCATCGCTTCTTTGCGAGCTCCTCGCCATTAATGAACAGCTGCACCATCCGCTGCATCGTGCATGCACACACAAACGCACAGAGACGCAACTGTACAAATCACAGGCTAAAAGAAGTAAAGAAGGCAAGTAGGCAACCGATCAAGCTACCGCTTGCGCAGAACAGCTAGACATGCATGAGTAGCTCTCGAAAGTGAGAAATGCGGCGCTGGGCTGCGCAAACCAAAGCCTCCCGCCACAGGGCACTGCATTAAAAAGACATACGTTGAGCCATGTCAACGCTCCCTCGCCCTCGTCCACCCGCCACCAAACCGAAAGCGGGCAGGCCTGTTGCCTACGCCTCCATTTAATCCAGAGCTAGCGCGTGCTCCTCCCGTTTATAAATACCCCGCCCGGCGCCTCCCGCTTCCCCAGCGCATGCACACAGCGAGCGAGTAGCACCACAGAACTCTCCCACTCTACCGTACGACGTTGATAGTGGCAGCCTCGCGGCTGAAAGGCGGGGTTCGGATGGTGAGCCGGGCAATGGCGTGCCTGCTGCTGCTGGCGCTTGGGTGGGCGGCGAGTGCTGCGGCGTGGGACAAGCCTGTGGTGTGGACCACGGGCACGGTTGGGCCGGAGGCGGAGGGCTGCGATAAGAAGAAGCATGGTAAGGGCGCTGGCGTTGGCGTAGGCGGTGGGATGGGAGGCGGCGTTGGTGCTGGAGGTGGAGCGGGCGGAGGCGGAGGTATGGGAGGTGGTGGTGGGTTTGGGGGAGGAGGTGGTGCAGGCGGCGGCATGGGCAGCGGTGCCGGTGCAGGGTTTGGAAGCGGAGGAGGTGTAGGAGCGGGCGGTGGGCTCGGAGGTGGGGCGGGAGCGGGTGGTGGTGTTGGCGCTGGTGGTGGAGGTGGATTCGGAGGCGGAGCTGGTGGAGGGATGGGTAGCGGTGGTGGAGGTGGGTTTGGAGGAGGAGCTGGCGGAGGAATGGGCGTTGGTGGTGAACTCGGAGGAGGAGCCGGAGCTGGAGGTGGTGGAGGAATTGGTGGTGGCGGGGGACTTGGAGGAGGAGCTGGCGCAGGTGGTGGTGGAGGATTTGGCAGCGGCGGCGGATTCGGTGCTGGTGGTGGCGCAGGAGGAGGTGCTGGTAGTGGCGCAGGCATGGGAGGCGGCGCCGGTGGTGGAGCTGGAGGCGGCATCGGCGGTGGTTCTGGTGCCGGCATTGGTGGAGGGAGCGGTGGAGGTTTTGGAGCCGGCGGCGGTATGGGTGGTGGTTCCGGTGGAGGCATAGGTGGTGGCGGCGGTATGGGTGGTGGTTCCGGGGGAGCCATAGGTGGCGGGAGCGGTGGAGGTTTTGGAGCCGGCGGCGGTATGGGTGGTGGTTCCGGTGGAGGCTTTGGTGGCGGGAGTGGTGGAGGCTTTGGTGGCGGCGGCGGTATGGGTGGTGGTTCCGGGGGAGGCATAGGCGATGACAACGGTGGAGGCCTTGGAGGCGGCAACGGTGTAGGTGGAGGGAAGGGCGGTGGTTTTGGAGGTGGCGGTGGAAGTGGTGGTGGATTTGGTGCTGGAGCCGGATCTGGTGCTGGAATGGGAGGCGGCTTTGGAGGCGGTGGAGGAAAAGGCGGTGGTTTTGGAGGTGGCAGCGGTGGTGGATTTGGTGTTGGAGCAGGTTCTGGTGCTGGAATGGGTGGCGGCTTCGGAGGCGGTGGTGGTGCAGGCAGTGGTTTTGGAGGCGGCCTCGGAGCTGGCAGTGGTATAGGTGGCGGTTTTGGAGGTGGAGGTGGCTTTGGAGCCGGCGGAGGTGCAGGAGGCGGCTTTGGAAGTGGTGGTGGTGCGGGTGCAGGCATGGGAGCTGGTGTCGGAGGTGGCATCGGTGCTGGCAGTGGTAGCGGTATTGGTGGAGGTAGTGGATTGGGCAAGGGCGTTGGTGCTGGAGGCGGCATCGGAGCTGGCAGTGGCAGCGGTATTGGTGTAGGTAGTGGATTGGGCAAGGGTGTTGGTGCTGGAGGAGGGATTGAAGTCGGCGGAGGTGCTGGAACCGGCAAGGGCCTTGGCACTAGAGGCGGTCTTGGAGCTGGCAGTGGCACTAGTGGAGATGGTAGAATGGGCCACAATGTTGGTGCTAAAGTTGGTGGCGGCGAGAGAAAACGTGGCGGAAAACACCACGATGGAAGCAATAATGGCAGGAAAAACAAGCAAGGGTGTTTAAACTGAGTTGTTGGTGCCGTGTTTGTCGGTACACTTTAGTACAATGTGTTATGCATTGTCCAACTCCTTTCTTGTAATTTAAACTACTTATATGATTTAATTTTGTGAAGCTACTTATTTGATTGGTTATTATTAAAAGGGAGCCAATTCACAATATTCAATAAAAATTTCTATTAACAATTTCTCAATCAAGTTCTAAATGTATGATATTTCTATACCGTATGAGAAATTGTTATTTTAACCAGGTTAGTGCATCTCCAACGATGGCCCACAAATTTGCTCTGACATCCATATCCGCAGACAGGGTGGACCAGACCGTGGACTCGGATGTAGGAGGCGGCCATCCTACATCCGAGTCCCGCATACATTTCAAGTCGGGTTTCAACTAACGGGACAAAATTTATGCAAACACGACGGATTTCATCAAAGTTAGGATAAAAATAACATAAATTGTTCATACATAGCATGCAAATAAGTCTACTACAACAATAATTCAAATTCAACGAGATTAACTAGATGTTCAACAAGTTTTTCGCAAACGGATCATGTCGTCCCACATATACTGCCCCTTCAGCTTCATTCAACAGTGTATGTGCGTAAATTTCCGTCTCTCTAGCCTGTGGTACATCACGTCACGTGTACGGGCTACACAATGTGTAGAGAAATATTGAATGAATGAATGAATCAATCAACAAGTTGAGCAAGAAGAAGCAAAACTTCTGATCTCCCCGGCTGCTGCTGCGCAATGACCACCTTGCCTCCAACATATTAACCGCATCACAAAACTTGGTGACGGTGGTTTGGATGTCATACCATCGATACGATAATGACTTCACATTGCGATCATGGATGATATACATGTTGTTGGGCGTAATGTGCTTTCACGCATGAAATGAATCATGCACGCACTGCCAGAACGGCCCCCCTCTACTCCTGCCTATGAAAATCTGCAGATACGACCAATCACACATCACACAACAACTCGTCCTCCACGGCCGAGTACCCCGCCATCCTTTGTACTCTAAAAAAGTGACATGGAGTTCGAAAATAAGCCCAGTGGCATTTGACGGGACACCTACCGGGTGTGGTGTTCGCCATGGTCGACGTCGACCAGGGGGGAGGGAGTGCACCTGCCTACGGACATGTCCTGGGTGGACGACGCCATCGTAAAGGTGAGCGGGTGCGTCGGTGCTAGTTGCAGAGGTCCGATAATGCTTGTGTGCTGGCCAGAGAGGTACAACGGTGGCGGCGGCGGAGGAGAGTGTTGGGGAACGCAATATTTCAAAAAATTTACCTACGATCACGCAAGATTTATCTATGTGATGCATAGCAACGAGCGGGAGAGTGTGTCCACGTATCCTCGTAGACTGAAAGCGGAAGCGTTAAGTAACGCGGTTGATGTAGTCGAACGTCTTCGCGATCCAACCGATCAAGTACTGAACGCACGACACCTCCGCGATCTGCACACGTTCAGCTCGATGACGTCCCTCGAACTCTTGATCCACCTGAGGCCGAGGGAGAGTTTCGTCAGCACGACGGCGTGATGACGGTGATGATGAAGTTACCGATGCAGGGCTTCGCCTAAGCACTACAACGATATGACCGAGGTGGAAATATGTGGAGGGGGGCACCGCACACGGCTAAACAATCAACTTGTGTGTCTATGGGGTGTCCCCCTCCCCCGTATATAAAGTAGTGGAGGGGGAGGGCCGGCCTCATGGGGCGCGCCCAAGGGGGGATTCCTACTCCAAGTAGGAGTAGGTTTCCCCCCTTCCCTAGTTGGAGTAGGAGAAGAAGGAAGAGGAAGAGGGAGAGAAGGAAAGCCCCCCCCAATTCGGATTGGGCTTGGGGGGCGCGCGCCTCCCACTTGGCCTCCTCCTCCTCTCTTCCACCATGGCCCATTAAGGCCCATTAACTCCTCGGGGGGTTCCGGTAACCCCCGGGTACTCCAGAAAATGCCCGAACTCACTTGAAACCTTTCCGGTGTCCAAACATAACCTTCCAATATATCAATCTTCATGTCTCGACCATTTCGAGACTCCTCGTCATGTTCGTGATCACATCCGGGACTCCGAACAACCTTCGGTACATCAAAATACATAAACTCATAATACCGATCGTCATCGAACGTTAAGCGTGCGGACCCTATGGGTTCGAGAACTATGTAGACATGGCCGAGACTCATCTCCGGTCAATGACCAATAGCAGAATCTGGATGCTCATATTGGCTACCACATATTCTACGAAGATCTTTATCGGTCAAACCGCATAACAACATACGTTGTTCCATTTGTCATCGGTATGTTACTTGTCCGAGATTCGATCGTCGGTATCTCAATACCTAGTTCAATCTCGTTACCGGCAAGTCTCTTTACTCGTTCCGTAATGCATCATCCCGCAACTAACTCATTAGTCACATTGCTTGCAAGGCTTATAGTGATGTGCATTACCGAGAGGGCCCAGAGATACCTCTCTGACAATCGGAGTGACAAATCCTAATCTCGATCTATGCCAACTCAAAAAACACCATCGGAGACACCTGTAGAGCATCTTTATAATCACCCAGTTACGTTGTGACGTTTGATAGCACACTAAGTGTTCCTCCGGTATTCGGGAGTTGCATAATCTCATAGTCATAGGAACATGTATAAGTCATGAAGAAAGCAATATCAATATACTAAACGATCAAATGCTAAGCTAACGGAATGGGTCAAGTCAATCACATCATTCTCTAATGATGTGATCCCGTTAATCAAATGACAACTCATGTCTATGGCTAGGAAACTTAACCATCTTTGATTAACGAGCTAGTCAAGTAGAGGCATACTAGTGACACTCTGTTTGTCTATGTATTCACACATGTACTAAGTTTCCGGTTAATACAATTCTAGCATGAATAATAAACATTTATCATGATATAAGGAAATACTCCCTCCGTCCGAAAAAGCTTGTCCCTCAAATGGATGTATCTAGCACAAATTGGTGCTAGATAGATCCATTTGAGGGACAAGCTTTTTCGGACAGAGGGAGTATAAATAACAACTTCATTATTGCCTCTAGGGCATATTTCCTTGAGTCTCCTACCTGCACTAGAGTCAATAATCTAGATTACACAGTAATGATTCTAACACCCATGGAGTCTTGGTGCTGATCATGTTTTGCTCGTGAGAGAGGCTTAGTCAACGGGTCTGCCACATTCAGATCCGTATGTATCTTGCAAATCTCTATGTCTCCCTCCTTGACTTGATCGCGGATGGAATTGAAGCGTCTTTTGATGTGCTTGGTTCTCTTGTGAAATCTGGATTCCTTTGCCAAGGCAATTGCACCAGTATTGTCACAAAAGATTTTCATTGGACACGATGCACTAAGTATGACACCTAGATCGGATATGAACTCCTTCATCCAGACTCCTTCATTTGCTGCTTCCGAAGCAGCTATGTACTCCGCTTCACACGTAGATCCTGCCACGACTCTTTGCTTAGAACTGCACCAACTGACAGCTCAACCGTTCAATATAAATACGTATCCGGTTTGTGACTTAGAGTCATCCGGATCTGTGTCAAAGCTTGCATCGATGTAACCATTTATGACGAGCTCTTTGTCACCTCCATAAACGAGAAACATATCCTTAGTCCTTTTTGTTGGGGAACGTTGTAATTTCAAAAAAATTCCTACGCACACGCAAGATCATGGCGATGCATAGCAACGAGAGGGGAGAGTGTTGTCCACGTACCCTCGTAGACCGAAAGCGGAAGCGTTATGACAACGCGGTTGATGTAGTCGTACGTCTTCACGATCCGACCGATCCAAGTACCGAACGCACGGCACCTCCGAGTTCAGCACACGTTCAGCTCGGTGATGTCCCACGAACTCACGATCCAGCAGAGCTTCGAGGGAGAGTTCCGTCAGCACGATGGCGTGATGACGGTGATGATGATGCTATCGATGCAGGGCTTCGCCTAAGCACCGCTATGATATGACCGAGGTGGATTATGGTGGACGGGGCACCGAACACGGCTAAAAGAACAACTGATCAACTTGTGTGTCTATGGGGTGCCCCCCTCCTCCGTATATAAAGGAGTGGAGGAGGGGGAGGGGCCGGCCCTCCTAGGCGCGCCCCAAGGGGAGTCCTACTCCCACCGGGAGTAGGACTCCAACCCTTCCAAGAGTAGGAGTAGGAGAGAGGGAAGGAGGAGAGAGGGGGAAGGAAAGGGGGGCGCCGCCCCCCCTCCTTGTCCAATTCGGACTAGAGGGGGAAGGGGCGCGCGGCCTGCCCTAGCCACCCCTCCTCTTCTCCACTAAGGCCCAATAGGCCCATTACACTCCCCGGGGGGTTCCGGTAACCCCCCGGTACTCCGGTATTCGTCCGAACTTGCCCGGAACCCTTCCTAAGTTCAAACATAGTCATCCAATATATCGATCTTTATGTCTCGACCATTTCGAGACTCCTCGTCATGTCCGTGATCATATCCGGGACTCCGAACTACCTTCGGTACATCAAAACACATAAACTCATATTACCGATCGTCACCAAACGTTAAGCGTGCGGACACTACGGGTTCGAGAACTATGTAGACATGACTGAGACTCGTTTCCGGTCAATAACCAATAGCGGAACCTGGATGCTCATATTGGCTCCTACATATTCTACGAAGATCTTTATCGGTCAAACCGCATAACAACATACGTTGTTCCCTTTATCATCGGTATGTTACTTGCCCGAGATTCGATCGTCGGTATCTCAATACCTAGTTCAATCTCGTTACCGGCAAGTCTCTTTTCTCGTTCCGTAATACATCATCCCGCAACTAACTCATTAGTTGCATTTCTTGCAAGGCTTATAGTGATGTGCATTACCGAGAGGGCCGAGAGATACCTCTCCGACAATCGGAGTGACAAGTCCTAATCTCGATCTATCCCAACTCAACAAGTACCATTGGAGACACCTCTAGAGCACCTTTATAATCACCCAGTTACGTTGTGATGTTTGGTAGCACACTAAGTGTTCCTCCGGTATTCGGGAGTTGCATAATCTCATAGTCATAGGAACATGTATAAGTCATGAAGAAAGCAATAACAATACACTAAATGATCAAATGCTAAGCTAACGGAATGGGTCAAGTCAATCACATCATTCTCTAATGATGTGATCCCGTTAATCAAATGACAACTCATGCTAGGAAACTTAGCCATCTTTGATTCAACGAGCTAGTCAAGTAGAGGCATACTAGTGACATTCTGTTTGTCTATGTATTCACACATGTACTAAGTTTTCGGTTAATACAATTCTAGCATTAATAATAAACATTTATCATGATATAAGGAAATATTAATAACAACTTTATTACTGCCTCTAGGGCATATTTCCTTCAGTCTCCCACTTGCACTAGAGTCAATAATCTAGATTACATAGTAATGATTCTAACACCCATGGAGTCTTGGTGCTGATCATGTTTTGCTCGTGAGAGAGGCTTAGTCAACGGGTCTGCAACATTCAGATCCGTATGTATCTTGCAAATCTCTATGTCTCCCTCCTTGACTTGATCGCGGATGGAATTGAAGCGTCTCTTGATGTGCTTGGTTCTCTTGTGAAATCTGGATTCCTTTGCCAAGGCAATTGCACCAGTATTGTCACAAAAGATTTTCATTGAACCCGATGCACTAGGTATGACACCTAGATCGGATATGAACTCCTTCATCCAGACTCCTTCATTTGCTGCTTCCGAAGCAGCTATATACTCCGCTACACAAGTAGATCCCGCCATGACGCTTTGCTTAGAACTGCACCAACTGACAGCTCCACCGTTCAATATAAATACGTATCCGGTTTGTGACTTAGAGTCATTCGGATCTATGTCAAAGCTTGCATCGACGTAACCATTTACGACGAGCTCTTTGTCACCTCCATAAACGAGAAATATATCCTTAGTCCTTTTCAGGTATTCCAGGATGTTCTTGACTGTCCAGTGATCCACTCCTGGATTACTTTGGTACCTCCCTGCTAAGCTAATAGCAAGGCACACATCAGGTCTGGTACACAACATTGCACACATGATAGAGCCTATGGCTGAAGCATAGGGTGTTGGGGAACGTAGTAATTTCAAAAAATTTCCTACGCACACGCAAGAACATGGTGATGCATAGCAACGAGAGGGGAGAGTGTTGTCCACGTACCCTCGTAGACCGATAGCGGAAGCGTTATCACAACGCGGTTGATGTAGTCGTACGTCTTCACGATCCGACCGATCAAGTATCGAACGCACGGCACCTCCGAGTTCAGCACACGTTCAGCTCGATGACGTCCATCGAACTCCGATCCAGCCGAGTGTTGAGGGAGAGTTTCGTCAGCACGACGGCGTGGTGACGATGATGATGTTCCACCGACGCAGGGCTTCGCCTAAGCTCCGCGACGGTATTATCGAGGTGTAATATGGTGGAGGGGGGCACCGCACACGGCTAAAATATCGTATATCAAGTGTGTATAGAGGTGCCCCCCTGCCCCCGTATATAAAGGAGCAAGGGGGAGGCCGGCTGCCCTAGGCGCGCCAAGGAGAGGGGGGAGTCCTCCTCCTAGTAGGAGTAGCACTCCCCTTTCCTAGTCCAACTAGGAAAAGAGGGGGGGGGGGAAGGAAAGAGAGGGAGAGGGAGAGGGAAAGAGGGGCTGCGCCCCCTCTCCTAGTCCAACTAGGATTCCTCATGGGAGGGGGCGCGCCACCTCCTGGCTGCTGCCCTCTCTCTCCCCTCAAGGCCCACTAAGGCCCAATACTTCCCCGGGGGGTTCCGGTAACCCTCCGGCACTCCGGTTTAATCCGAAACTTCTCCGGAACACTTCCGGTGTCCGAATATAGTCGTCCAATATATCAATCTTTATGTCTCAACCATTTCGAGACTCCTCGTCATGTCCGTGATCACATCCGGGACTCCGAACAACCTTCGGTACATCAAAACATACAAACTCATAATATAACTGTCATCGTAACGTTAAGCGTGCGGACCCTACGGGTTCGAGAACTATGTAGACATGACCGAGACACCTCTCCGGTCAATAACCAATAGCGGAACCTGGATGCTCATATTGGTTCCCACATATTCTACGAAGATCTTTATCGGTCAAACCGCATAACAACATACGTTGTTCCCTTTGTCATCGGTATGTTAGTTGCCCGAGATTCGATCGTCGGTATCTCGATACCTAGTTCAATCTCGTTACCGGCAAGTCTCTTTACTCGTTCCGTAATACATCATCCCGCAGCTAACTCATTAGTCACAATGCTTGCAAGGCTTATAGTGATGTGCATTACCGAGTGGGCCCAGAGATACCTCTCCGACAATCGGAGTGACAAATCCTAATCTCGAAATACGCCAACCCAACAAGTACCTTTGGAGACACCTGTAGAGCACCTTTATAATCACCCATTTACATTGTGACGTTTGGTAGCACACAAAGTGTTCCTCCGGTAAACGGGAGTTGCATAATCTCATAGTCATAGGAACATGTATAAGTCATGAAGAAAGCAATAGCAACATACTAAACGATCGGGTGCTAAGCTAACGGAATGGGTCAGGTCAATCACGTCATTCTCCTAATGAGGTGATCTCGTTAATCAAATGACAACTCATGTCTATGGCTAGGAAACATAACCATCTTTGATTAACGAGCTAGTCAAGTAGAGGCATACTAGTGACACACTGTTTGTCTATGTATTCACACATGTATTATGTTTCCGGTTAATACAATTCTAGCATGAATAATAAACATTTATCATGATATAAGGAAATGAATAATACTTTATTATTGCCTCTAGGGCATATTTCCTTCATAGGGAACATCTTCCATTTTCTCTCTATCTTCTGCAGTGGTCGGGCATTGAGTCTGACTCAACTTCACACCTTGTAACACAGGCAAGAACCCTTTCTTTGCTTGATCCATTTTGAACTTCTTCAAAACTTTATCAAGGTATGTGCTTTGTGAAAGTCCAATTAAGCGTCTTGTATCTCTATAGATCTTGATGCCCAATATATAAGCAGCTTCACCGAGGTCTTTCATTGAAAAACTCTTGTTCAAGTATCCTTTTATGCTATCCAGAAATTCTATATCATTTCCAATCAACAATATGTCATCCACATATAATATTAGAAATGTTACAGAGCTCCCACTCACTTTCTTGTAAATACAGGCTTCTCCAAAAGTCTGTATAAAACCATATGCTTTGATCACACTAATAAAACGTTTATTCCAACTCCGAGATCCTTGCACCAGTCCGTAGATGGATCTCTGGAGCTTGCGCACTTTGTTAGCATCCTTTCGATCGATAAAACCTTCAGGTTGCATCATATACAACTCTTCTTCCAGGAATCCAATCAGGAATGCAGTCTTTACATCCATTTGCCAAATTTCATAATCATAAAATGCGGCAATTGCTAACATGATTCGGACGGACTTAAGCATCACTACGGGTGAGAAGGTCTCATCGTAGTCAACTCCTTGAACTTGTCAAAAACCTTTTGCAACAAGTCGAGCTTTGTAGACAGTAACATTACCCTCAGCGTCAGTCTTCTTCTTGAAGATCCATTTATTCTCGATGGCTTGCTTATCATCGGGCAAGTCAACCAAAGCCCACACTTTGTTCTCATACATGGATCCCATCTCAGATTTCATGGCCTCAAGCCATTTTGCGGAATCTGGGCTCATCATCGCTTCCTCATAGTTCGTAGGTTCGTCATGGTCAAGTAACATGACCTCTAGAAAAGGATTACCGTACCACTCTGGTGCGGATCTTACTCTGGTTGACCTACGAGGCTCGGTAGTAACTAGATCTGAAGTTACATGATCATCATCATTAGCTTCCTCACTAATTGGTGTAGGAGTCACAGGAACAGTTTTCTGTGATGAACTACTTTCCAATAAAGGAGCAGGTACAGTTACCTCATCAAGTTCTACTTTCCTCCCACTCACTTCTTTCGAGAGAAACTCCTTCTCTAGAAAGGATCCATTCTTAGCAACAAATGTCTTGCTTTCGGATCTGTGATAGAAGGTGTACCCAACAGTCTCCTTTGGGTATCCTATGAAGACACATTTCTCCGATTTGGGTTCGAGCTTATCAGGTTGAAGCTTTTTCACATAAGCATCGCAACCCCAAACTTTAAGAAACGACAACTTTGGTTTCTTGCCAAACCATAGTTCATAAGGCGTCGTCTCAACAGATTTAGATGGTGCCCTATTTAACATGAATGCAGCCGTCTCTAAAGCATAACCCCAAAACGATAGCGGTAAATCAGTAAGAGACATCATAGATCGTACCATATCTAGTAAAGTACGATTACGACGTTCGGACACACCATTACGCTGTGGTGTTCCGGGTGGCGTGAGTTGCGAAACTATTCCGCATTGTTTAAAATGAAGGCCAAACTCGTAACTCAAATATTCTCCTCCACGATCAGATCGCAGAAACTTTATTTTCTTGTTATGATGATTTTCCACTTCACTCTGAAATTCTTTGAACTTTTCAAATGTTTCAGACTTATGTTTCATCAAGTAGATATACCCATATCTGCTTAAATCATCGGTGAAGGTCAAAAAATAATGATACCCGCCGCGAGCCTCAATATTCATCGGACCGCATACATCAGTATGTATTATTTCCAATAAATCTGTTGCTCGCTCCATTGTTCCGGAGAACGGAGTTTTAGTCATCTTGCCCATGAGGCATGGTTCGCAAGTACCAAGTGATTCATAATCAATTGATTCCAAAAGTCCATCAGTATGGAGTTTCTTCATGCGCTTTACACCAATATGACCCAAACGACAATGCCACAAATAAGTTGCACTATCATTATCAACTCTGCATCTTTTGGCTTCAATATTATGAATATGTGTATCACTACTATCGAGATTCAAAAAGAATAGACCACTCTTCAAGGGTGCATGACCATAAAAGATATTACTCATATAAATAGAACAACCATTATTCTCTGATTTAAATGAATAACTGTCTCGCATCAAACAAGATCCAGATATAATGTTCATGATCAACGCTGGCACCAAATAACAATTATTCAGGTCTAAAACTAATCCCGAAGGTAGATGTAGAGGTAGCGTGCCGACCGCGGTCACATCGACTTTGGAACCATTTCCTACGCGCATCGTCACCTCGTCCTTAACCAATCTTCGCTTAATCCATAGTTCCTGTTTCGAGTTGCAAATATTAGCAACAGAACCAGTATCAAATACCCAGGCACTACTGCGAGCATTAGTAAGGTACACATCAATAACATGTATATCACATATACCTTTGTTCACCTTGCCATCCTTCTTTTCCGCCAAATACTTGGGGCAGTTCCGCTTCCAGTGACCAGTCCCTTTGCAGTAGAAGCACTCAGTCTCAGGCTTAGGTCCAGACTTGGGCTTCTTCACTTGAGCAACAACTTGCTTGCCGTTCTTCTTGAAGTTCCCCTTCTTCCTTTTACCCTTTTTCTTGAAACTGGTGGTCTTGTTGACCATCAACACTTGATGCTCCTTCTTGATTTCTACCTCCGCAGCCTTTAGCACTGCGAAGAGCTCGGGAATTGTCTTATCCATCCCTTGCATATTATAGTTCCTCACGAAGCTCTTATAGCTTGGTGACAGTGATTGAAGAATTCTGTCAATGACACTATCATCCGAAAGATTAGCTCCCTGTTGAATCAAGTGGTTGTTATACCCAGACATTTTGAGTATATGCTCACTGACAGAACTATTCTCCTTCATCTTGCAGCTGTAGAACTTATTGGAGACTTCATATCTCTCAATCCGGGCATTTGCTTGAAATATTAACTTCAGCTCCTGGAACATCTCATATGCTCCATGACGTTCAAAACGTCGTTGAAGTCCCGGTTCTAAGCCGTAAAGCATGGCAAACTGAACTATCGAGTAGTCATCAGCTTTGCTCTGCCAGATGTTCATAACATCTGGCGTTTCTCCTACAACGGGTTTGGCACGTAGCGGTGCTTCCAGGACGTAATTCTTCTGTGCAGCTGAAAGGATCGAGATGGACCTAGAGGGGGGGGGGTGAATAGGTACAATTAGAAATTTTAATTATGACTTAGTGATTTTAGGCAATAATGCGGAATATGAAAGTGGGCCTAACAATTGCAAGTGTAGTACTAAGTGCTATGCAAGTAACACAAGTATGAAAGTAAGCAAGCACAATATGATATAAGTAAGTGCTAAGAGACAAGTAACCACATGTAGAGAGTTAGGGTTAGGAATAACCGCAACTCCGGGAGACGAGGATGTATGCCGATGTTCACTTCCTTGATGGGAAGCTACGTCACCGTTAGAGAGGTGGATGTTACCACGAAGGCACACCAACGCCACGAAGGCTCACCCTATTCTCCCTTTGAGACAACACCACGGAGGCGTTTCTCAACAACTAGTGGTAGACCTTGGGGTGGTCTCCAAACCCTCACAAACTTTTCCGGGGGGTAATCACAAGGGTCGATTCCTCTCCGAAAGACTCCTACCGCCTAGGAGTCTCCAACCTCCAAGAGTAACAAGATCCAAGGGGAAAAACTCAAGACTTGCTCAACTCACGATTTGCTTCGGTCACAAGAAGGAGAGGGAGAAGATCTTTCTTTTGATTGGAACAACTCTTCGACACTCACAAGAATCAAACCGGGATCTAGGATTTAGTGTGTGAGCAAGGGAGAGGGAGCACTGGTGTTCTTGAGGTGTGTTTGAGTGAAGTGTTCAACCTTATCTCGAAGAGGTAAGGGACTATTTATACCACAAGCAAATTAGAGCCGTTTAGACAGAGATTGACCTGCCTGGATGATCAGGAAGACCATCCGGATGATCTGGTTGAAGGCCCGGATGATCTGGCTGAAGGCCCGGATGCAAGTGGAAGTACAAGAGCTGCGAGGAGCCCGGATGATCCGGATGACTGGCCGGATGATCCGGCTACATCCACCAAGGTTCTGTGAAAATAGGGGCGAGATTACCCGGATGATCCGGGAGAGGATCCGGACGATCCGGGGCAACGTCCGGATGATCTGGCTTCAACCATCATGGTTCTGTGATGGAGGGCGCACATTACCCGGATGATCCAGAGTAAGGTCCGGACGATCCGGGCGTAGCCCGGATGATCTGGGGCGCCGTCCGGATGATCCGGCAAGGAGTTTGTGTAGAGAAACATGAGTAGTAGGTTTTGGCTAAGGGGTTTTGCTAGGGATTTTGGTCCTTTGTGAAAAAGTTCTTGTGAGACAAAGTATGAGCAAGCCTTGAACCTATACCTCGGATCCCCTCTTAATAGTGCGGGATTCCTATTACTCAAGAAATATAAAAGAGCATGATGCTTCATCTTTATTTGATCCTTTCCTCATTGATAATTTGCTTGAGTAATATATCATATGATGTGATCATGATGCACATTAGAAAAAACCAGAGAACTAACGACCTGTGTATATACTTATCAAACATGGTTAGTCCTCTATATGTAAATTTGTCATCAATATCAAAAATAATCTTTAAGAGCAAGATTGCACTTTCAATCTCCCCCTTTTTTGGTAGTTGATGACAAACTACATATAGCACTTAACAAGTGAAATGTGATGCGAATAATTTTAGGAGAGTAGTCCAGTATGTGTTTTTAGGAAGAGCTCCCCCTTAATATATGCAGGGATGTGTTTTAGATAGAGCTCCCCCTTAAAGTATGCATAGGAATGAAATGATAACATACAAAATCATGCACATATGGTGAGGATACCCTCATTCAAATAAGATGTTGTAACAGTAGTGTAGTCAAACACCATTAAAATTAACATAGGCAATGATAGCAACGAATGAAGATAGCCACAGAAGATAGCATACTTAAGCTCTTACATAGTAGCGAAGACTCATATAAGGTAGCATAACACATGACCAAGGTCTTACATAGTAGCATAGACTCATATAAGGTAGCATAACACATGACCAAGGATCATTACAATAATAATAATACAGAGTCCAATAACTAGAGCTCTCAATAAACATAGCAGACTCACACTTATACTCCTAAGAATTACATCTCCCCCTTGGCAGCAAGTACCGAAAAGGGAAAGACGTCCGAGAAAGTAGGAGGATCACTCAGCATCCTCATCATCATCATCATCATCACCATCACTCAGATCAGCAGGTGCAAGGAAGAACTCCGGAAAATCAGTGGCAGAAGGAAAGTCGACCTCCGGAAGAGGAAGCCGATCAGGAATGGGATCATCAGGCTCAACAGGACTGCCAGGGCACGCATGGAGACGAGCCCTAAGTGCATTTTCCTCCGAGATACGGCGAACCTCCTCGGTAGCAATGTGAGTAGCGGTGTAGCGGCAGGTATCAAAGATAGCTTTATGGGACTTCCCAATAAAGCGAGCCAGGCGGTCAAAAGGCTTCACAAAAGGTTAAGTGTGGCGAGAAGAGCTCTCGGCATGCGGAGGAGCAGGGGCCTTCCCCCTGGAAGACTCATCACGCGGAGTCCATAAGGAGTGCGTGGAAGTCTTGACAATGGAACACGGATAAACCGAGTCGATGACTCTCTGAATGAAGGGGCATGAGGAGGTGTACGAACCTTCAGACCACTAGCCATGCGAATCTCATGCCATTGGAAATCTTCCATGTCAATGGGACGGTTGGGAGCCTTCCTCGAGTAGTACATCAAGTCAATGCTATAGGCCCGAACCATCCCACGATCCCCTTTCTTGGGAGCAATGGAGTTGGGGATACACTGAAAAAGCCACCGGTATTTGAGACGGAAGATGGAGATATCATTAAGCTCCTTGCTTTGCTGCACCGTCGATAACTGAGAGGTAGGCATGGCGAGGCAAGCACATGCACTGATGGGCATGGCCTCAAACTTGGGGTTCACCTCATGGATCCAGAAAAGAGAGGCCTCAGATCCGGGCATGCCTAAGGCAGCAGCAAAAGCCTCGAAGGAGACGGTGAACTAAGAGTGGTGAGTCATCCAAGTGATAGAGCGATCCGGATGGAAGAAACACGTGGCATAGAATTGCCGAATGGCAGCCTCATTCCAATCACAGTGAAGAGACATAGCATGACGCAGCCCCATGCCATCAATCTTCTCCAACACACCTTCAAACTTGGTTGGATGCTTCTCAATGTAATTCAAGTTCACATAATGCTGAGGAGAAAAATCTAGATGAGCAATGACTGATTGATAGATGTCTTGTTGAACCAAGGTGCGAAAACGAGGATCGGTTGCATTGGCCGGGGTGGCAAATTGATTGACATCACTCCTTAAAGCAGCATACTCAGAGGGGTCCATGGACTGATAGTTGACAACACGATGGCCACGATTGGTGGGATTGGCCATGGACAAGACGAGGCCAGAAGGTGCCGCAGACTTGGAGCTTGAGGCACCGGCTGCTTGTTTCTTCTTGGACTTAGTCGTGGAACGAACATGCACGAGCTCCTCATCGTGGAGTTTGGCCTCGTAGCAGGGTCATCGTGCCCGGCATAGGACGGACGAGCACGACCCGGCGCCTTCTTGATTGGACGAGCATCATCCTCGGAGTCCGTCGATGCTTGACGACGCGCGTCTGTGTACACGCATAGGAGAGAGATCCAACATGATGAGTGACTAATCCTAGATGGATAGATGGAGGTAATAGAAGATGAGGAGCATATGGAGTACCACGAGAGGGACCCTTGGACGTCGAATTGAAGCTCCGGCCACCACCACGTCCGACCACCATGGCGATTTTGGGGACAGAGGGCCCGAGATTGGAGAACCAATCGGCCCCCGGGGGAAACGACGTGAGGAGGTTGTGGATCGAGGCGATGGCAAAGCGAGGCGGCGAGATCCAGCCAGATGGCCGGTCGGTCCGGCGGGGCAGCCCACGAGCCGCCGACGGCGAGGGCGAGTGGATGGGGTCGTTGGGGGCGGAGAACATAGGAATACCCCTCAGCTCCCCCACGGCCCGATGTTTTACTGCTTAGGGCGAGGACTCACCCGGATGTCCGGGCATAGTCCCGGATGATCCAGATAGGTCCGGATGACCGGAAAGGAGCCCGGATGTCTGGGTATACTGGTACAGCGAGTGGAACAGCCCGGACGTCCGGATGGATATCCGGATGATCCGGCCAGCCAGAGTGCTGATAGCTTAAAATGATGATGATGTGATGATGTTTATATATATATTATATATATATGGATATAGATATATAAGTGTAAGAATCAATCGTATCCAAGACATATCACAAACCCATATAAACAGCTAAGAAGAGTTGTAGCCTAAGTCACCATGTTTGAGTATACATAACCTGGGACACCAAAGAGTTGAACTTTGGACCCATAATTACTACTCCATCATTGTAAAGTACTATGGACACAAAATAAGTGTCATAGTGACTTTGAGAGTGTTGGTTTTATTTATGCATAATGTAGAGTGAGAGTACTCATGAGTTGAGTGTCTCCCCTAAATATACGCCTACATCGAGACAAGACATTATGACAATGCATGAATGGGTACTAGATTTCACATAATATTGTCAAGCTCCAAGATACCAAGTTCACGACTAAGTTGAAAAAACCTTGCTTCGTCCAATGGCTTGGTGAAAATATCTGCAAGTTGCATATCTGTGCCAACATGAGCAATGTCAATATCACCCTTCTCCACATGATCTCTCAAGAAGTGATACCTAATATCAATGTGCTTGGTGCGGGTATGATCTTTGGGGTTCTCAGCAATATTGATGGCACTTTCATTATCACATAGAAGAGGCACATGTCTGTAGGTGATACCGTAATCCTTCAAAGTTTGCCTCATCCATAGTAATTGAGTTGCACAACTGGCGGTTGCAATGTATTCAGCTTCTGCGGTGGAGAGAGCAACACAATTTTGTTTCTTCGAGGACCAACTTACCAAGGAGCGACCAAGAAACTGACATGCGCCGGAGGTGGACTTACGATCCACTTTGTCTCCAGCCCAATCCGCATCCATGTACCCAATGAGATCAAACTTAGCATCCTTGGGGTACCATAGACCCAACTTTGGGGTGTGAACAAGGTATCTAAGAATATGCTTAACCGCCTTATGATGACTTTCCCTAGGGAAAGCTTGAAATCTAGCACACATGCATACACTAAACATGATGTCTGGCCTAGATGCACAAAGATAAAGCAATGAACCAACCATAGAGCGGTAAATAGATGGGTCAAAAGGAGTACCATTTGTGTCTTCAGTGAGTGCAATTTTGGTTGGCATGGGTGTCTTACATGGACTAGCATCAGACATGCCAAACTTCTCTAGGATATCCTTGAGGTATTTTGCTTGAGACAAGAAAATTCCTTCTTGAAATTGTTGAATTTGAAATCCGAGGAAGAACTTCAAATCCGTATTGAGTGACATTTCAAAATTCTTGGTCATTGAAGCCGCAAACTTCTTGCACAAATGAATGTTAGGAGAACCAAAAATGATATCATCTACATAGATTTGGCATAAGATCAAATCACCCTTGTCCCTCTTAGTAAAAAGAGTGGGATCAATCACCCCTCTCACAAAACCATCATCGAGTAAAAACTTCTTAAGATGATCATACCAAGCACGAGGTGCTTGTTTGAGGCCATACAAAGCCTTATGAAGTTTATACACATAGTCTTTGTGATCGGGATCAACAAACCCAGGTGGTTGTGATACATATAATTCTTCTTGTAGAGGACCGTTAAGGAAAGCACTCTTCACATCCATTTGATGTAATGTAAAACCATTGAAAGCAGCATAAGCAAGTAAGATGCGAATGGATTCAAGACGTGCAACGGGGGCAAAGGTCTCACCAAAGTCCAAACCTTCAACTTGTGAGTACCCTTGTGCCACTAACCTTGCCTTGTTGCGGATGATTACACCATTCTCATCTTGCTTGTTCTTGAAAATCCACTTTGTTCCAATGAGTTGTGTTCCGTAGTTGGCCTCTTGACTAATGACCACACTTGGTTGCGCTCAAAGCTATTCAACTCTTCTTGCATAACAATGAGCCAATCGTTGTCCATCAACGCTTCTTGTACCTTGAGAGGCTCAACACTAGACACAAACGAGAAGTGAGCACAAAAGTTTGTCAATTGTTTACGAGTGACTCTACCTTCCGATATGCCGGTGAGGATTTTATCAACATCAACACGACCGGCCACTCGAGGCATGATGGAGGTTAAGGTTTCGCGAGGTTCAACTTCATGTCCATCATCCATGTCCTCAACATATGGATCATTAATGTGTGGTGGAAAATCTTCTTCTTCCTCTTGCATTTGTTGAGGTTCATTGTCAATGATTGTACTCTCTTGTTCTTGCCCTTGAGGATGATCTTGTTCTTGATGATTATCATGAAGGGGAACTTGATCATCAACTTGTAGTTGAACTATGGGCATTGGTTGAGTAATAGGAGCTTGTGGTGGTATGGGTGTTGATGTAGTTTGATGATGTGTGAAGCTTCCATCTTCTTCTTCATCATCATGAGGTTCTTGTTCCATTGGGAGAAGTGCACCAACACCCATGGTCAAGATATCTTGAGAAGAATCTTCTTCACCTACATCACTTAGATCAACTTGCTCCCCATGGGAGCCGTTAAATTCATCAAACACCACGTCACAAGTTTCTACAACACATCCATTGGATTTGTTGTAGACTCGATAGGCGTGAGAGTTTGATCCATAGCCAACAAATATGCCCTCAATGGTTTTGGATTGAAATTTTCCTAACCGTTCTCTTTTGTTGAGGATGAAGCATTTACACCCAAATACGCGAAAGTACTTGACATTTGGCTTGTTCCCGGTTAGGAGTTCATATGGAGTCTTTTCCAATATTTTGCGGAGGAAGAGCCTGTTTGATGCATGGCATGCGGTGTTGACAGCCTTGGCCCAAAAACTATGTGGCGACTTGTATTCATCCAACATGGACCTTGCCATCTCCACAAGTGTTCGGTTCTTCCTTTCTGCTACACCATTTTGTTGGGGAGTGTATGGAGCTGAATATTGATGCTCAATCCCTTCATCACTAAAAAATTCTTCCAAGGTGTAGTTCTTGAACTCAGAGCCATTATCACTTCTTATTGCTAAGATTTCTTTGTCAAACTTGCGTTGAGCTTGCTTGGCAAAATCAATGAAGGTGATCTTCGTCTCGTCCTTGGACTTGAGGAAGAAGACCCATGTATATGTTGAGTAATCATAAACAATGACAAGCCCATACTTTTTCCCACCAAGACTATCCCATGACGGAGGCCCAAAGAGATCCACATGAAGGAGCTCCAAGGGTCTTGAAGTAGACACAATATTCTTGGGTGGGTGCTTTGATTGATGTTGCTTCCCGGCTATGCATGCACTACACACACGATCTTTCTCAAAAGAGACATTTGTTAGTCCAAGGATGTGATTACCCTTTAAGAGATCTTGAAAATTTCTCATGCCGACATGGGCTAGCCGGTGATGCCATAGCCACCCCTTGTCGGCCTTGGCCATTAGACAAGTTGCATGGAATGTGCTCTCTTTCGAGAAATCAACCATGTAAAGGTTGCCATCCAACTCTCCAACAAAGGCCACTTCGACAGTATCTCTCTTAAAGACTTTCACATCCGTTAGTCCAAATAGTGTATCATAACCAACAGAAGCCAATTGGCGAACAGAAAGCAAATGATATTTAAGGGATTGGACAAGTGTCAGGACCCCGATTCTAAGTCACACCGATCTAGCCTGTAACACCTCATATCACTTTGCGGCCTCACGCACGGTATTCCCATGGGTGTCGCCTTACCATGGCCCGGCATCGTTTGCGCCTTTTGGCTCACGTATATGATAATGTCGCTAGCATCCATATGACAGAGAACCCGGGCCGACATGACTAGTCGTGAACCCAAAGTGGCACTAACGTACGGGGACAGGCATACATGAATCAACATCGAGCATGTCGGTCAGCAGCGTGCGAATCCGGGCTGTAGCACTGGGCTAACAGGACCCCGGGAACCCGGGCTGTAGCAGGCTAGGCAGGACTCCGGATGTCACCGCGTGACATTTCCCCGAAGGGACAGACACAGGAACGAAGTGAAACACATGCCGGCCAGTCAAGTGTTCCGGAGCAGTAGTGCTGGGCTAGCAGGACTCCGGTGAACCGGGCTGTAGCGGACTACTATGGCTCATGGAAGCACAAGACTAGATTTCCCCATAAGAGAGGCTACCAAGGATAAACAACTAGGTTGTCGGATCCCACACATACCAAGCATTTCAATCATACACACAATATGCTCGATATGTGCAAATACAACATGGCATCACAACAAGACTCTACGACTCAGAGTATTTATTCATTAGGCTCCGAAGAGCCAGATATTACAAACATGGGTCTCATGACCCAACATTCAGAGCATACAAGCAACAAGCACATGCGGAAGCTTAACTTGTCTGAGTACAGACAACTACAAATGAAAAAGGCTGAGAAGCCTGACTATCTACCAGATCCTGCCGAGGGCACAAGATCGTAGCTGAGGTAACAAGCTAAACGTCGAAGTCCACACAACACTACTAGCGAGACTGACGTCTCTCTGCAAAACATAAAATAGGCAAACGTGAGTACAGATGTACCCAGCGAGACTTACATCAGAACTATCTACATATGCATCGGTATCAACAAAAGGGGTGGTGGAGTTTAACTGCAGCAAGCCAGCTTTGACTCAGTGGCTAACCTGAACTACGACTGCAAGCAAATCTTTTGAGGTGGCGCACACGAGTCCACATATTCACCATATCAATACTCCACTATGGATCCGCTCCCGTCTCCCTACGAGAACGCCATCCATAGCACTCACGCTTATCTTGCGCATTTTAGAGTATCCACTTTCACTTGTCTATGAACTGTTATAGGCAACCCAGAAGTCCTTTACCGCGGACACGGCTATTCGAATAGATGATGTTAACCCTGCAGGGGTGTACTTCGACACACACGCTCTCACCACTTACCGCCATTTACACGACATGTACTCGGCAACCTTCAAGTAGAAGCCCACCGAGGGTGTCGGCCACAGCCTACCTAAACACTCAAGTCTCTAGTCCAGGTTTATCGCCTATTTAGGTTCCATCCGCAGGGAGTCCGGCCGAGGTTTCCACATACGGCCCCGAACGATGTGTGCAGGGTTCCCGTGACACCAAACGGGCGCCCGGTACACCGTGCCACATGCCTACCGCATCACAGCCCACCCCTCCGGTCAGCGCTGCCCACGGCCTCCAGCATACTACAAACACCAGAAACTACTTGCAACTCCTGGACAGAGGACAAGGGTGATTAAGAAGCCGAGAGGGTCCATTGGTTTCGGGCCCAATGCGTGGTAGTAACTGTATCATGGATCACAAACACAGAACTCAGTTCCTGAGGACGGCTTCAATGAGACAACCCACCATGTACTCCTACATGGCCTCTCCCCGCTACCTTTACCAAATCGTGTTTACACACTTAGCTAACACACAGTTGGACATGTTCACACGACTCCAATTCATCCCCGATGAATCAGACCTGACACAACTCTAAGCAATAGCAGGCATGACAAACAAGCATGAATGAGTAGGCACATCAGGGCTCAAACAACTCCTACTCATGCTAGTGGGTTTCATCTATTTACTGTGGCAATGACAGGTCATGCAGAGGATAAGGGGTTCAACTACCGCAGCATGTAACAGTTGAATCGTTGTTGTCCTAATGCAGTAAAAGAGAGAAGGAGCGAGAGAGTGGGATTGTATCGGAATGAACGAGGGGGTTTTGCTTGCCTGGCACTTCTGAAGATATTATAGTTCTTCATCGGTGTCATCGAACTCATCGTCGGAATCACGGCTATCGAGAGGGGACAAATACCGGCAAACAAGGAAGAACACAATCAATGCAATGCACAATATGATGCATGATCATGACATGTCAAGAATGTTATGATTTACACTAATGCATCTAGCAACAGTTTAAATGAGGTCCATATGAACTGAGGGTTCATATGCAAACTCCACATTTAGCATTTATAATGTCATTATCATGTTTTCACCTATACAGCAGGTATAACTTAGTTTGACATGCATGAAAATGATACAGATGGATAGATTGCATTTTTCTGATAATTTTTCATATATAAATTATTTCATTCTGAGCTACGGTTGATTTTATATGATTTTTAGAAGTTTATACTATTTTCTGGAATTTCCTGAATAAACTTAAATTTAGAAAATGTTTTACTGCGTCAGCATGACATAGGTGTGACGTCAGCAGGTCAACGGGCCACGGTCCAGGTCAAACCTGACGCGTGGGTCCCGTATGTCAGTGTGACAAGGCAGGAACAGAGGCTGACACGTGGGACCGGGTCAATGCTGACGTGGCTAGGTCAAACTGACCTGTGGGGCCACGGGCATTAGCTTAATCTAATCAGGGGATAAACCTGTGATTAATTGAGGGTGCGGGGCCCATTTGTCAGTGGCAGAGGACGTTAGTTAGCCCCGTCATTAGTACTAATGACGATGCCACGTCGGCTGCCGCCGGGGTTGGTCGCCGGCGAGCACGCAGCACGGCGGAGGGCTTCGGGTTCGCGCTATAGGGCACGGATCGACGAGCGGTTTGCGGCTACGGGTTGCTGGCGCTTGCGCGCATCCATCGGAGCAGGCGGTTGGGCGAGAGGAGGTCGGAAACGACGGCTGCAACGATGGCAGGCGGCGGCCGGAGTTCGGTTGCGCTCGGAACCGGCGTTGTGGCGCACGGCAGGTCGAGCGGTGGGGTGCTAGGTGCTCCTGCAAACGTGCTGAGGACGGTGACTCTCTCAGACGCGGCGGAGGTGGGCTCTAGCCATGGCGGCGACGAAGCGCAACGGCGGCGATCTTCGGTCGGGGTGGCCAAAGGGGCTAGAGGAGGAAATCGACAGAGGGAGAGAGGGGTTGGGAGCAGGGGCTCACGGCGATGCCGAAGAGGAGGTCAGCGAGCCCGGGGAGGTCCTGGTGGCGCCGAATCGACGGTGGGGTTGCCGGCGGCCGAAGCTCGAAGACGATGACGATGCAGTCGTTGCAGGGCGTCCGGAGTGGCTTCTTTCGGTGGAGAGGCGTAGCGCGAGGTGGCGGAGCTGCTGGGCATCCTAGCTAGGCGAGGGGGGCTCGGTGCCCACGGCAACGGCGAGCGGCGTCGACGAGCTCCACTCGGGCAGAGAGGGAGAGAGAGCAGAGAGGGGATGGGGACGAGCAAGCGATCGAGGGACGCGCGGGAGAGTGCGTGGCGTCCGTAGCCAGCGCTAGGCGTTCGACGGCAAGCAGGAGGTGGCCAGGCGCGTGCCAGCGCGCCGCGGCCACGCGCTCCTGTCCTCCTGGCGTGAGGAGGGAGATGACTGGCAGTGCCAGGTGGGCTGGGCCTCTGCTGGGCCGCGGGTGGGCGCCAGGTAAGTGGCCCCTGGCCTTTCTCTCTCTCTTTGTTAATAATTCGTTCTGTTTTCTATTTTTGCTATTATGTTTTGATTCAGTTCAAAGACCAAACCATTTTTCAAAATTCATGAAAATAATTGTGTAAACCAAATGGACTTATCCAAAGCTACACAACAGTTTCCAGAATTATTGAACATATATTTATTATATAACAAATATAGATCCAATTCAAATATTTATTGGATTAATTCAAAGGCCCAAAATAATTATGTTAAACCTTCCAAAAATATTGGTTTGAATTTTATTCTTGCCAATATTTTTCAAGGTTTAACAGGAACATTTTCTTAGGCTTCTTTGAGAAGATTTTAATGTTGATCATTTTTAAAAGGTTTCTGAGGCTTTGGAAATTCCTCAATTCAAATTTCATTTGAATTTAAACATGATGCATGGAGGCAAGAAAAATCAAGCAAGGACTGATCTGGGGCTGTGACAGCTCACCCCCCCTAAACAAGAATCTCGTCCCGAGATTCAAGACGTGAGGTAAGAAGACAGAGGGGGTACGAGCTAACATGATCTTCATGATCCAAGTTGCACTTCATAAGAACGTTGATTCGATCACCATCTTTGTCTCGATGTCTTGCTCTGAGAACTCCAACCGACAAGACAACAAGAGGAAAGGGAAAACTCTAGAGGGATCGATCTTCTCGAATATCGAACAACTCAGGATCAACTCATGGAGGGAGGCATTGAAACATCTCTCGAGTTGAGAGGCAAAACATGCACCAGGAGGGACGGAAGAAACAATTTGACGAGGGTTTCAAAGTAGCGAGGAAAAATTGCCATGATTCCATAACGGGGCACCTTGGGGAAGGTGACTCGTAGAGTTATTCCCTTAAGCGGCAAAAGGAATTACTTTTGATACAAAGATCATTGAGACTCTCTAAACCGGCCCAAGGAAAATCGCAAACGATCATTTGAAGGAGTTCAGAGAAATGGCATACTCAGATCGGAAAGGAAACTATGGTTATGGGGCAACTCGGCAAACGGAAGGCACATTCCCGTTGATACCGGGGATATAACCTGGTGTCTGAGTATGCTCTCCAGAACTTGAGCATTTCCATATTCATCAAGGTTTTACCAACATCCGTGCCGAGGATCCTGGCAACACAACATACTACCATGATGAATGGTGATGGAGGATGCAGGTGCAAAGGAGGATAACACTTTCTCAGATTTCACCTTGGCGAAGCCAAGGGAGCAAAATCTGGATGATCGACCGAGAGACATTTAGCACTCCGCTTCTAATGTTCTCCTTGATGTTCTAGCGTAACCCATTAGATGTGGTTTGGAATCTTGAACATAAAGTAGTAGGTCGGACTTCGGGAGCGCAGGAATCCATAGGGAATAACTAGTGGAATAAATCCTAAGAAATCCTTATGGGGAGGTGGCCAACTTACTCAATCAAGATACTACCATAATAGGTCTTCCGGCTGGGTGTGTTGGCCACGACATCCACTTTACTGGTTATCGAGAGACCAATATTATAATTCTTGGAAAATGTTTCCAACCATCATATCTGCCCGAGATTCAGATCTGGTTGGTGTCAGGATATTCCAGACTCATCAAGTCTAGAAGGAAAAATGAAAGTTTGCAACACAAATCGACGAGATGACGTTGCGAGATTCTCAGGGGATGAACTACGATAGCAAGCTCCAAAACATGAGCTGGTTCTGCTACATACATGTGAGCACGTTGTCCCAGACAAGCATGATCACATGGTAGTCTTATAATAAAACACTACCGAGTTCAGGAGGGGAACCATCATCGAGGATATCGAAGTCCTCGCATAAGGCATGCTCTTAAGAAGGAACTTCTTCTCCTTGAACAAATCAGTCAGTGGCTTGGTGTGCTAGGAACACATATAGAATGGAGGTAGCGAGCCTATCAAACCATAGCATACTTCGCACGTGCATGACTGACTTGGGATGGTTCCAGAGAAAACAAGACAAGCTTTCTTGGACTCACGGCGGCAACTTGCACCAAATGCACGTGGATCAGAGGAAGTCACTTCTTTCATCCAAACATATCCTTCATGATAGCACGAAGAAAATGCTAGCACAAGTTTCCAACACTAACTTAATGTTCAACACGAGTCATGGAGAAGATAAGAATGTTGCCGATGGGCTCAGCAACAATTTATCAAAATTCCAATGGAGATGGACTTCCATAATTATGTGAACAAGTGATAGCATTGGTCAGACCCAAAAGATATAATGGTGTATGCTCGAGGGATCAACCATGAGTAAGACAACATTATGAACATCGTTGGTTCTGATTTGATTTGATGATAGCCCATACTCAAATCAAAGTCTTGATACGACAATAGGTCCAACAACTGATCACGAGGATCGATCAATGAATATAACATCTTTCTTCAACACACATACAAGATATCCCTTAAGATGAACTAAGCCAGGCAAGCTTTTATCTTCCAACTCTCCAAGTTGTTGTTTAGCTTGACCAACTAGCTCAGGGGTATCCAACACGGATTCTTGGAGAAGGGGTGGTTTACAGGAAACCAACTTGTTCACGAACTCAACATATCGGTCAGGGACAACCTGGTGGTACTTCCAAGAAGATATTTGGAAAATCACGATCCACCAACATGTTATTAAGATCGAGAACAATCTTGCTTTTCAGGGCAAGATGATATGACCGAATAAGCAAGGACTGACACTATCCTAACTCATTGATCGAAAAGTGCACCGGGAATAAGGACTAGGTAGCACGATCAACCTTAGAATGATGATTCAATAGCCAACATGCTAAGAATGAGAATATTGTCCATTTACTACCAAGCAACGGAGTTGCTAGGAGTATAAATTTCACACATCATAGTTCACTTGTCGGCATTCCGGTTGCAACAACACGGGACCAAGAAATGAATGATGATGGCGAGGAGTATAACTGCGTCAAGAATTCACAAAAGGTGGTGCAATTCCTACGATATTCTCGACATAAGGGGGTAATACTCGAAGGTAGAACAGAACAAAAGCTGGTTAGGCATTTGATCTGCGGAATACAACTACTTTGACCCAATCCCAGAGATGGACGAGGTACTGGAGTTTGTTTCTCCTAGTCATTCCGGATTAGAATGGCTTGACAGACCACAAGAATAATAGGCATCGATAACACAAATGCACAATTACTCCTGACTATCAATTGATAGACGAAGGTCGGAAAATAACTAAAGAGGGACAACCCAAAGGAACATATGTTTTTCTGAGTTGTGGATGCATGGATTAGTATGTCAAACAAATTCAACATATTTCTTCCGGATAACCCATGCAGAGGAGGAAGGACTGGCAGAGTCACAATATGAATGGAGTACTCCTCAAGAGCGCCCTGGTTGTGATCTTTTGGTTCAAAAGAACTCCTGCCAAGAATGGTTCATGGTATTTGGAAGAACGATATACCACGGACCTCGAAGACTATCACAAAGGTTACTAATATCCTAAAGGAACGAGCAAACACTAGTACACGAATTAAGTAGAGTGAATCTTGGGTTCAAGAACCCAGAAATAGAATGCCCACTAACTAAATGGCATCACGGGATGCTTTCGAGAATAATGGCCAGAATCCGCACACTAGGAATGCAAAGCATTGCTAGATTACTAAGTGGTTCTCTAAGACGACTGGGGTCATAATAATAGCTCCAACATATATGACGAGGTAACGGAGTACCTCAACACACTGGTTAGTGTGATTAATCTGGCCCAAGGAACATCGGGAATGGAAAGAAGGGATTTGCAAATGCATCAGAATATTTAGAGACCGGGATGACTCGGACAGCATAACGGCTGTAAATGCTCAAAAAGATTTAAGACATCCTGCAAAATGGCGGCGTAACCACTCGATCATCACAATATCAAGAATTTGAGGCCAACTATGGATACACGGAAGTAGTAGGAACTGAAATGAAGCTTAAATCCAACAGTCCTATGAGTCTACGGATTAGTAACACGAGATCCGGATAGAAAGATGAGAAGCCTAGTTCTTAATCCCCGTAGAAGAGAAGAGGGTGACTCAGATCAGAAGGGCATAAGGTAAAGGAGTAAAAAGAGCCTTACGTTCCCTTCCACAATCAATTCCCTTATATAACTAAAGCATTTCTAGACTCAACTTCGACCAGTTTGGCTTGGTAATCCTACAGGCAGTCAGGCTCTGATACCAACGCTGTCAGGACCCCGATTCTAAGTCACACCGATCTAGCCTATAATACCTCATATCACTTTGCGGCCTCACGCACGGTATTCCCACGGGTGTCGCCTTACCATGGCCCGGGACCGTTTGCGCCTTTTGGCTCACGTATATGATAATATCGCTAGCATCCATATGACAGAGAACCCGGGCCGACATGACTAGTCGTGAACCCAAAGTGGCACTAACGTACGGGGACAGGCATACATGAATCAACATCGAGCATGTCGGTCAGCAGCGTGCGAATCCGGGCTGTAGCACTAGGCTAACAGGACCCCGGGAACCCGGGCTGTAGCAGGCTAGGCAGGACTCCGGATGTCACCGTGACATTTCCCCGAAGGGACAGACACAGGAACGAAGTGAAACACATGCCGGCCAGTCAAGTGTTCCGGAGCAGTAGTGCTGGGCTAGCAGGACTCCGGTGAACCGGGCTGTAGCGGACTACTATGGCTCATGGAAGCACAAGACTAGATTTCCCCATAAGAGAGGCTACCAAGGATAAACAACTAGGTTGTCGGATCCCACACATACCAAGCATTTCAATCATACACACAATATGCTCGATATGTGCAAATACAACATGGCATCACAACAAAACTCTACGACTCAGAGTATTTATTCATTAGGCTCCGAAGAGCCAGATATTACAAACATGGGTCTCATGACCCAACATTCAGAGCATACAAGCAACAAGCACATGCGGAAGCTTAACTTGTCTGAGTACAGACAACTACAAATGAAAAAGGCTGAGAAGCCTGACTATCTACCAGATCCTGCCGAGGGCACAAGATCATAGCTGAGGTAACAAGCTAAACGTCAAAGTCCACACAGCACTACTAGCGAGACTGACGTCTCTCTGCAAAACATAAAATAGGCAAACGTGAGTACAAATGTACCCAGCGAGACTTAGATCAGAACTATCTACATATGCATCGGTATCAACAAAAGGGGTGGTGGAGTTTAACTGCAGCAAGCCAGCTTTGACTCAGTGGCTAACCTGAACTACGACTGCAAGCAACTCTTTTGAGGTGGCGCACACGAGTCCACATATTCACCATATCAATACTCCACTATGGATCCGCTCCCGTCTCCCTACGAGAACGCCATCCATAGCACTCACGCTTATCTTGCGCATTTTAGAGTATCCACTTTCACTTGTCTATGAACTGTTATAGGCAACCCAGAAGTCCTTTACCGCGGACACGACTATTCGAATAGATGATGTTAACCCTGCAGGGGTGTACTTCGACACACACGCTCTCACCACTTACCGCCGTTTACACGACATGTACCCGGCAACCTTCCAGCAGAAGCCCAGCGAGGGTGTCGGCCACAGCCTACCTAAACACTCAAGTCTCTAGTCCAGGTTTATCGCCTATTCAGGTTCCATCCGCAGGGAGTCCGGCCGAGGTTTCCACATACGGCCCCGAACGATGTGTGCAGGGTTCCCGTGACACCAAACGGGCGCCCGGTACACCGTGCCACGTGCCTACCGCATCACAGCCCACCCCTCCGGTCAGCGCTGCCCACGGCCTCCAGCATACTACAAACACCAGAAACTACTTGCAACTCCTGGACAGAGGACAAGGGTGATTAAGAAGCCGAGAGGGTCCATTGGTTTCGGGCCCAATGCGTGGTAGTAACTGTATCATGGATCACAAACACAGAACTCAGTTCCTGAGGACGGCATCAATGAGACAACCCACCATGTACTCCTACATGGCCTCTCACCGCTACCTTTACCAAATCGTGTTTACACACTTAGCTAACACACAGTTGGACATGTTCACACGACTCCAATTCATCCCCGATGAATCAGACCTGACACAACTCTAAGCAATAGCAGGCATGACAAACAAGCATGAATGAGTAGGCACATCAGGGCTCAAACAACTCCTACTCATGCTAGTGGGTTTCATCTATTTACTGTGGCAATGACAGGTCATGCAGAGGATAAGGGGTTCAACTACCGCAGCATGTAACAATTGAATCGTTGTTGTCCTAATGCAGTAAAAGAGAGCAGGAGCGAGAGAGTGGGATTGTATCGGAATGAACGAGGGGGTTTTGCTTGCCTGGCACTTCTGAAGATATTATAGTTCTTCATCGGTGTCATCGAACTCATCGTGGGAATCACGGCTATCGAGAGGGGACAAATACCGGCAAACAAGGAAGAACACAATCAATGCAATGCACAATATGATGCATGATCATGACATGTCAAGAATGTTATGATTTACACTAATGCATCTAGCAACAGTTTAAATGAGGTCCATATGAACTAAGGGTTCATATGCAAACTCCACATTTAGCATTTATAATGTCATTATCATGTTTTCACCTATACAGCAGGTATAACTTAGTTTGACATGCATGAAAATGATACAGATGGATAGATTGCATTTTTCTGATAATTTTTCATATATAAATTATTTCATTCTGAGCTACGGTTGATTTTATATGATTTTTAGAAGTTTATACTATTTTCTGGAATTTCCTGAATAAACTTAAATTCAGAAAATGTTTTACTGCGTCAGCATGACATAGGTGTGACGTCAGCAGGTCAACGGGCCACGGTCCAGGTCAAACCTGACGCGTGGGTCCCGTATGTCAGTGTGACAAGGCAGGAACAGAGGCTGACACGTGGGACCGGGTCAATGCTGACGTGGCTAGGTCAAACTGACCTGTGGGGCCACGGGCATTAGCTTAATCTAATCAGGGGATAAACCTGTGATTAATTGAGGGCGCGGGGCCCATTTGTCAGTGGCAGAGGACGTTAGTTAGCCCCGTCATTAGTACTAATGACGATGCCACGTCGGCTGCCGCCGGGGTTGGTCGCCGGCGAGCACGCAGCACGGCGGAGGGCTTCGGGTTCGCGCTATAGGGCACGGATCGACGAGCGGTTTGCGGCTACGGGTTGCTGGCGCTTGCGCGCATCCATCGGAGCAGGCGGTTGGGCGAGAGGAGGCCGGAAACAACGGCTGCAACGATGGCAGGCGGCGGCCGGAGTTCGGTTGCGCTTGGAACCGGCGTTGTGGCGCACGGCAGGTCGAGCGGTGGGGTGCTAGGTGCTCCTGCAAACGTGCTGAGGACGGTGACTCTCTCAGACGCGGCGGAGGTGGGCTCTAGCCACGGCGGCGACGAAGCGCAACGGCGGCGAGCTTCGGTCGGGGTGGCCAAAGGGGCTACAGGAGGAAATCGACAGAGGGGAGAGAGGGGTTGGGAGCAGGGGCTCACGGCGCTGCCGAAGAGGAGGTCAGCGAGCCCGGGGAGGTCCTGGCGGCGCCGAATCGACGGTGGGGTTGCCGGCGGCCGAAGCTCGAAGACGATGATGATGCAGTCATTGCAGGGCGTCCGGAGTGGCTTCTTTCGGTGGAGAGGCGTAGCGCGAGGTGGCGGAGCTGCTGGGCATCCTAGCTAGGCGAGGGGGGCTTGGTGGCCACGACAACGGCGAGCGGCGTCGACGAGCTCCACTCGGGCAGAGAGGGAGAGAGAGCAGAGAGGGGATGGGGACGAGCAAGCGGTCGAGGGACGCGCGGGAGAGTGCGTGGCGTCCGTAGCCAGCGCTAGGCGTTCGACGGCAAGCAGGAGGTGGCCAGGCGCGTGCCAGCGCGCCGCGGCCACGCGCTCCTGTCCTCCTGGCGTGAGGAGGGAGATGACTGGCAGTGCCAGGTGGGCTGGGCCTCTTCTGGGCCGCGGGTGGGCGCCAGGTAAGTGGCCCCTGGCCTTTCTCTCTCTCTTTGTTAATAATTCGTTCTGTTTTCTATTTTTGCTATTATGTTTTGATTCAGTTCAAAGACCAAACCATTTTTCAAAATTCATGAAAATAATTGTGTAAACCAAATGGACTTATCCAAAGCTACACAACAGTTTCCAGAATTATTGAACATATATTTATTATATAACAAATATAGATCCAATTCAAATATTTATTGGATTAATTCAAAGGCCCAAAATAATTATGTTAAACCTTCCAAAAATATTGGTTTGAATTTTATTCTTGCCAATATTTTTCAAGGTTTAACAGGAACATTTTCTTAGGCTTCTTTGAGAAGATTTTAATGTTGATCATTTTTAAAAGGTTTCTGAGGCTTTGGAAATTCCTCAATTCAAATTTCATTTGAATTTAAACATGATGCATGGAGGCAAGAAAAATCAAGCAAGGACTGATCTGGGGCTGTGACAACAAGCATGATATTTGCAAGAGACATGTCATTTGTGATGGCCACCTTACCCAACCCGAGTACCTGTCCTTTTGATCCTCCACCAAACATAATGCTCATAAATGGTTGAATAGCTTCCATGAAATCGTAGAGCAATTTGCTATCTCTGGTCATATGATTTGTACATCCACTATCAATCACCCATTTTACTCCACCGGAGAAGGCAACCTACACACAATTATTACTTGGTTAGAGGCACCCATTTTGCAATGGGACCTCTCAAGTTAGTCACGAGGGTCTTAGGGATCCAAATAGCATAAAACCGAAATGCATTCGAGGACCAACAAACTTTGCATAAACTTCTCCATCCTTAGTCTTACGAAGTACATAGGATGGAGGCATGAACTCTTTTGGCTTGTTGAGAGTGGGCATGCCCCTTGTGGCCTTCCCACTAACAACCTTACCTTTCTCCTTGTGTCCTTCTCGTACAAAAGTTTCTTTTAGCGGGGTGGTGCACTTTTGAGAGGACATCTTCTTCTTGCTTATGCTTGGGTCAAACCCGAGTCCCTCTTTGGCAAACACTTCATTGTGTTGGCTCAACACCTCATTAAGGTTCTTTTGCCCTTGGGCACATGTCATGAGCCCTTTTTCGATTTGAGCCTTGAGAAAACGATTCTCCTCAAGAATAGATGCTAGATCACTACTAGAGTTAGTAGAAGAAGCATCAACATTGATAATAGGAGAAGAGTAAGCCTTGGCTAGAGTTTCAAGATAAGTAAGCTTGAGTGTCTCAAAACTCTTTGTAAGAAGGGTGAGCTCTTCTTCCTTAGTCTTGAGGGACACGGATATGAGCTCACAATCCTTAGAGAGAGAAGCATTAGACTTCTCAAGCTTACTTTTATCATTCATTAACTCTTCGCAAGAGTCAATAACCTTTTTCAAGGAGGCAAGATCTTTAGTATGAACATCAATTTTTGCACCAATTTTTAAGCATAGTTCATCATTTCGTGCTTCCTCATATTGGACTTTCCGCTCAAGGATTTCATATTTTTCCTTTTCCTCGGTGACGAGGGTTTCAAGTTCCTTAATGGAAATGGTGTGCTTACTCACCATCTCCATAAGCATATGAAACATAGTGAGCTTCTTTCCTTTAAGGGAGCACATGAACTTATTTAGTTTAGCAAGCATAGGATCATTTATATCATCATCCTCATAACTATCCTCCGCATCAAGATACTCATCACTAGGAGTAGGAGGAGTGAAAAGAGGAGGGTTTGATCGTGGGGTTACCTTGACCTTGTCAGGAGAGTGTTGGTCCTCTCCATCTTCCACCATGGCCTTTGCCATGAGGTACTTGTGAGCATTGCCCTTGTAGTCCTTCATGTAGTTGTAGGTGACAACATCACCACTCTTGTTGACTAGTCTCAATGTGTTTTGAGAATCTTGAGCAACTCCGGCAACACCACTAACATCATCCGGATCGGATTCTTCTTGAGCAACCATTGCTTTCCCATCTCTCTTCTTGAGCTTGGAGTTCAAAGGATTTGGCAACTTCTTCTTGGGAATGGTCTTAGGAAATCTTGGTTTATCCTCTCTCTTCTCATAAGGGCACTCGTTTGAGAAGTGGTTGGTTTCTTCACAGTTGTAGCATTTTCTTACTTTCTTCTTTTGAAATCTTCCCTTGAATTTTCCCGCGCTAAACTTCTTGACAAAGAGAGCCATGTCTTCATATGAAGGGCCCTCATCGGATTCAACCTCATCACCATCTTCATCATCATCATCATCATCATCATCTTCTTCTTCTTCACTTTGCTCATCTTCACATACATGCTTGGCCTTCAATGCAAGATTGATCTTTGATGTTGGAGTACCATGCATGGCAAGATCTTTTGTAGCATTTGCCTTCGACTCTTCAAATAGTTGGAAAGTGGATATGATGTCATCTGTAGTCATTTCCTTGAAGGCATGGTGTTGTCTTATGTCCCACACCATTTGATGGTGATATGGGGCAAGAGCATGAAGCAACTTGTCCACAAGGAACCACTTAGTCATGTTGAATCCATCTTGTGTCTTGTCACACTCACACGACTCAATGTCAGTGGTGAGAGTCATGAGACACTCAAGGAGTTGATTGGGAGTTTCACCCTTCTCCATACAAAAGTTTTGCAATTGCCCCTTAGCAATTTCATATTGAGCACTCCGGAGGGTGGAGGTACCGATCTTGGATCTTATAATACTTTCCCATAGTTCCTTGGCACTTGTGATGTGTATGAAAGGTCTCCTTTGCTTTTCAACCATACCTCTCCTTATACACATGGTTGCAGTGTCATTGAGATTCTTGTCATAAATTTCTCTTGGTGTAGGATTCTTTGGATCAACCACATGGTAACCATACTCCAAGATCTCCAGCATCTCATCATTTCCATATCGAAGATGATCCTGCATAGCAACTCTCCACAAGGCAAAATCGGAAGTGGCAGCAAGTAAAGGAGGTTTGCCTTGAGGGTTATATTTCGGTTTCTCAACTTGGGGTCTTGCATAAAGCCAAGGAACACCGGAGTGTTCATTGCTAGGAGGTTGTTGACCAAGTGACAGAGTAGGCACAGTTGGCCTCGAAGCCGCACCACCCGAAAGTGGTGCAAGCACCGTGGACAACGTGGCTATCCTCATTTGGACCAAGGCCTCAAGAGAAGCATCATGCTCCTCCTTTTGCTTAGCAAGGGCCCATTCCAGATCCTCAGAATTAAAGGTCTTGACTTCAGAAGAAGCCTCGCCTTTATCCTTCGGATCTACAACAAGGGGAGTCCCATCGGGGTTCATCTCGCTCTAGGGCGGTTAAGCCACAAGAATAGAGCACGAGGCTCTGATACCAATTGAAAGGATCGAGATGGACCTAGAGGAGGGGTGAATAAGTACAATTACAAATTTTAATTATGACTTAGCAATTTTTGGCAATAATGCGGAATATGAAAGTGGGCCTAACAATTGCAAGTGTAGTACTAAGTGCTATGCAAGTAACACAAGTATGAAAGTAAGCAAGCACAATATGATATAAGTAAGTGCTAAGAGATAAGTAACCACAGGCAGAGAGTTAGGGTTAGGAATAACCGCAACTCCGGGAGACGAGGATGTATGCCGATGTTCACTTCCTTGGAGGGAAGCTACGTCACCGTTAGAGAGGTGGATGTTACCACGAAGGCACACCAACGCCACGAAGGCTCACCCTATTCTCCCTTTGAGACAACACCACGGAGGCGTTTCTCAACCACTAGTGGTAGACCTTAGGGTGGTCTCCAAACCCTCACAAACTTTTCCGGGGGGTAATCACAAGGGTCGATTCCTCTCCGAAAGACTCCTACCGCCTAGGAGTCTCCAACCTCCAAGAGTAACAAGATCCAAGGGGAAAAACTCAAGACTTGCTCAACTCACGATTTGCTTCGGTCACAAGAAGGAGAGGGAGAAGACCTTTCTTTTGATTGGAACAACTCTTCGACACTCACAAGAATCAAACCGGGATCTAGGATTTAGTGTGTGAGCAAGGGAGAGGGAGCACTGGTTTTCTTGAGGTGTGTTTGAGTGAAGTGTTCAACCTTATCTCGAAGAGGTAAGGGACTATTTATACCACAAGAAAATTAGAGCCGTTTAGACAGAGATTGACCTGCTCGGATGATCCAGAAGACCATCCGGATGATCTGGCTGAAGGCCCGGATGCAAGTGGAAGTACAAGAGCTGCGAGGAGCCCGGATGATCCGGATGAGTGGCCGGATGATCCGGCTACATCCACCAAGGTTTTGTGAAAATAGGGGCAAGATTACCCGGATGATCCGGGCACAGCCCAGATGATCCGGGGCAACGTCCAGATGATCCGGCTTCAACCATCATGGTTTTGTGATGGAGGGCGCACATTACCCGGATGATCCGGAGTAAGGTCCGGACGATCCGGGCGTAGCCCGGATGATCTGGGGCGCCGTCCGGATGATCCGGCAAGGAGTTTGTGTAGAGAAACAGGAGTAGTAGGTTTTGGCTAAGGGGTTTTGCTAGGGATTTTGGTCCTTTGTGAAAAAGTTCTTGTGAGACAAAGTATGAGCAAGCCTTGAACCTATACCTCGGATCCCCTCTTAATAGTGCGGGATTCCTATTACTCAAGAAATATAAAAGAGCACGATGCTTCATCTTTGTTTGCTCCTTTCCTCATTGATAATTTGCTTGAGTAATATCTCATATGATGTGATCATGATGCACATTAGAAAAAACCAGAGAACTAATGACCTGTGTATATACTTAGCAAACACGGTTAGTCCCCTATATGTAAATTTGTCATCAATATCAAAAATAATCTTTAAGAGCAAGATTGCACTTTCAGCAACAATGCGGATAATCCTCAAGTTACGGACCCAGTCCGTGTAATTGCCACCATCATCTTTCAACCTTGCTTTCTCAAGGAACGCATTAAAATTCAACGGAACAACAGCACGGGCCATCTATCTACAACAACATAGACATGCAAAATACTATCATGTACCAAGTTCATGATAAATTAAAGTTCAATTAATAACGTGATCACGTTATTAATCATCTAAGTGATCACGTGATCCATATCAACTAAACCATGTCCGATCATCACGTGAGATGGAGTAGTTTTCAATGGTGAACATCACTATGTTGATCATATCTACTATATGATTCACGCTCGACCTTTCAGTCTCAGTGTTCCGAGGCCATATTTGCATATGCTAGGCTCGTCAAGTTTAACCCGAGTATTCTACATGTGCAAAACTAGCTTGCACCCGTTGTATGTGAACGTAGAGCTTATCACACCCGATCATCATGTGGTGTTTCGGCACGATGAACTTTCGCAACGGTGCATACTCAGGGAGAACACTTATACCTTGAAATTTAGTGAGAGATCATCTTATAATGCTACCGTCGATCTAAGCAAAATAAGATGCATAAAAGATAAACATCACATGCAATCAATATAAGTGATATGATATGGCCATCATCATCATGTGCCTTTGATCTCCATCTCCAAAGCACCGTTATGATCACCATCGTCACGGGCGCGACACCTTGATCTCCATCGCAACATCGTTGTCGTCTCGCCAACTATTGCTTCTACGACTATCGCTACCGCTTAGTGATAAAGTAAAGCAATTACATGGCGATTGCATTTCATACAATAAAGCGACAACCATATGGCTCCTGCCAGTTGCCGATAACTCGGTTACAAAACATGATCATCTCATACAATAAAATTTAGCATCATGTCTTGACCATATCACATCACAACATGCCCTGCAAAAACAAGTTAGACGTCCTCTACTTTGTTGTTGCAAGTTTTACGTGGCTGCTACGGGCTGAGCAAGAACCGTTCTTACCTACGCATCAAAACCACAATGATATTTCATCAAGTATGTGCGGTTTTAACCTTCACAAGGACCGGGCGTAGCCACACTTGATTCAACTAAAGTTGGAGAAACTGACACCCGCCAGCCACCTGTGTGCGAAGCACGTCGGTAGAACCAGTCTCGCGTAAGCGTACGCGTAATGTCGGTCCGGGCCGCTTCATCCAACAATACCGCCGAATCAAAGTATGACATGCCGGTAAGCAGTATGACTTGTATCGCCCACAACTCACTTGTGTTCTACTCGTGCATGTAACATCTACGCATAAACCTGGCTCAGATGCCACTGTTGGGGAACATAGAGCATGATTGGTTTGATGCCAAAAGTTGGCATGCCAATATTTGGCAAATGCCAAATGTTGGTTAGTGATTGGTTGGCTACCAACTTTTCTTCTCAACCTCACAAAAAGTTGCCAACATTTGGCAAATTTTGATTTTGCCAAATGTTGGCTTGCCAAATATTGGCAATGCCAATTGTTGGCATCAAACCAATTATGTTCATAGTAATTTCAAAAAAATTCCTACGCACACGCAAGATCATGGTGATGCATAGCAACGAGAGGGGAGAGTGTTGTCCACGTACCCTCGTAGACCGAAAGCGGAAGCGTTATGACAACGCGGTTGATGTAGTCATACGTCTTCATGATCCGACCGATCCAAGTACCGAACGCACGGCACCTCCGAGTTCAGCACACGTTCAGCTCGGTGACGTCCCACGAACTCACGATCCAGCAGAGCTTCGAGGGAGAGTTCCGTCAGCACGACGGCATGATGACGGTGATGATGATGCTACCGACGCAGGGCTTCGCCTAAGCACCGCTACGATATGACCGAGGTGGATTATGGTGTAGGGGGGCACCACACACGGCTAAAAGATCAACTCATCAACTTGTGTGTCTGTGGGGTGCCCCCCTCCTCCGTATATAAAGGAGTGGAGGAGGGGCCGGCCCTCCTAGGCGCGCCCCAAGGGGAGTCCTACTCCCATCGGGAGTAGGACTCCAACCCTTCCAAGAGTAGGAGTAGGACAGAGGGAAGGAGGAGAGAGGGGGAAGGAAAGGGGGGCACCGCCCCCCTCCTTGTCCAATTCAGACTAGAGGGGGAGGGGGCGCGCGGCCTGCCCTAGCCGCCCCTCCTCTTCTCCACTAAGGCCCACTAGGCCCATTACACTCCCCGGGGGGTTCCGGTAACCCCTCGATACTCCGGTATTTGTCCGTGATCATATCCGGGACTCCGAACTACCTTCGGTACATCAAAACACATAAACTCCTATTACCGATCGTCACCGAACGTTAAGCGTGCGAACCCTACGGGTTCGAGAACTATGTAGACATGACCGAGACTCGTTTCCGGTCAATAACCAATAGCGGAACCTGGATGCTCATATTGGCTCCTACATATTCTACGAAGATCTTTATTGGTCAAACCGCATAACAACATACGTTGTTCCTTTGTCATCGGTATGTTACTTGCCCGAGATTCGATCATCGGTATCTCAATACCTAGTTCAATCTCGTTACCGGCAAGTCTCTTTTCTCGTTCCGTAATACATCATCCCGCAACTAACTCATTAGTTGCATTGCTTGCAAGGCTTATAGTGATGTGCATTACCGAGAGGGCCCAAAGATACCTCTCCGATAATCAGAGTGGCAAATCCTAATCTCGATCTATGCCAACTCAACAAGTACCATCGGAGACACCTGTAGAGCACCTTTATAATCACCCAGTTACGTTGTGTCATTTGGTAGCACAAAAGTGTTCCTCCGGTATTCGGGAGTTGCATAATCTCATAGTCATAGGAACATGTATAAGTCATGAAGAAAGCAATAGCAATATACTAAATGATCAAATGCTAAGCTAACGGAATGGGTCAAGTCAATCACATCATTCTCTAATGATGTGATCCCGTTAATCAAATGACAAATCATGTCTATGGCTAGGAAACTTAGCCATCTTTGATTCAACGAGCTAGTCAAGTAGAGGCATACTGGTGACATTCTGTTTGTCTATGTATTCACACATGTACTAAGTTTCCGGTTAATACAATTATAGCATGAATAATAAACATTTATCATGATATAAGGAAATATAAATTACAACTTTATTATTGCCTCTAGGGCATATTTCCTTCACTTTTCAGGTATTTCAGGATGTTCTTGACCGCTGTCCAGTGATCCACTCCTGGATTACTTTGGTACCTCCCTGCTAAACTAATAGCAAGGCACACATCAGGTCTGGTACACAGCATTGCATACATGATAGAACCTATGGCTGAAGCATAGGGAATGACTTTCATTTTCTCTCTATCTTCTGTGGTGGTCAGGCATTGAGTCTGACTCAACTTCACACCTTGTAACACAGGCAAGAACCCTTTCTTTGCTTGATCCATTTTGAACTTCTTCAAAACTTTATCAAGGTATGTGCTTTGTGAAAGTCCAATTAAGCGTCTTGATCTATCTCTATAGATCTTGATGCCCAATATATAAGCGGCTTCACCGAGGTCTTTCATTGAAAAACTCTTGTTCAAGTATCCTTTTATGCTATCCATAAATTCTATATCATTTCCAATCAACAATATGCATCCACATATAATATTAGAAATGCTACAGAGCTCCCACTCACTTTCTTGTAAATACATGCTTCTCCAAAAGTCTGTATAAAACCATATGCTTTGTTCACACTATCAAAAACGTTTATTCCAACTCCGAGATGCTTGCACCAGTTCATAAATGGATCGCTGGAGCTTGCACACTTTGTTAGCATCCTTTGGATCGATAAAACTTTCTGGTTGCATCATATACAACTCTTCTTCCAGAAATCCATTCAGGAATGCAGTTTTTACATCCATTTGCCAAATTTCATAATCATAAAATACGGCAATTGCTAACATGATTCGGACGGACTTAAGCATCACTACGGGTGAGAAGGTCTCATCGTAGTCAACTCCTTGAATTTGTCGAAAACCTTTCGCGACAAGTCGAGCTTTGTAGATAGTAACATTACCGTCAGCGCTAGTCTTCTTCTTGAAGATCCATTTATTCTCTATGGCTTGCCGATCACCGGGCAAGTCAACCAAAGTCCATACTTTGTTCTCATACATGGATCCCATCTCAGATTTCATGGCCTCAAGCCATTTCGCGGAATCTGGGCTCATCATCGCTTCCTCATAGTTCGTAGGTTCGTCATGGTCAAGTAAAATGACCTCCAGAACAGGATTACCGTACCACTCTGGTGCGGATCTTACTCTGGTTGACCTTCGAGGTTCAGTAGTAACTTGATCTGAAGTTATATGATCATCATCATTAGCTTCCTCACTAATTGGTGTAGGAGTCACATGAATTGATTTATGTGATGAACTACTTTCCAATAAGGGAGCATGTACAGTTACCTCATCAAGTTCTACTTTCCTCCCACTCACTTCTTTCGAGAGAAACTCTTTCTCTAGAAAGGATCCATTCTTAGCAACGAATATCTTGCCTTCAAATCTGTGATAGAAGGTGTACCCAACAGTCGCTTTTCGGTATCCTATGAAGACACATTTCTCCGATTTGTGTTCGAGCTTATCAGGTTGAAGCTTTTTCACATAAGCATCGCAGCCCCAAACTTTAAGAAACGATAACTTGGGTTTCTTGCCAAACCACAGTTCATAAGTTGTCGTCTCAACGGATTTAGATGGTGCCCTATTTAACGTGAATGCAGCCGTCTCTAAAACATAACCCCAAAACGATAGCGGTAAATCAGTAAGAGACATCATAGATCGCACCATATCTAACAAAGTGCGGTTACGACATTCGGACACACCATTATGCTGTGGTGTTCCGGGTGGCGTGAGTTGCGAAACTATTCCGCATTGTTTCATATGAAGACCAAACTCGTAACTCAAATATTCTCCTCCACGATCAGATCGCAGAAACTTTATTTTCTTGTTATGATGATTTTCCACTTCACTCTGAAATTCTTTGAACTTTTCAAATGTTTCAGACTTATGTTTCATCAAGTAGATATACCCATATCTGCTTCAATCATCGGTGAAGGTCAGAAAATAATGATACCCGCCGCGAGCCTCAATATTCATCGGACCGCATACATCAGTATGTATTATTTCCAATAAATCTGTTGCTCGCTCCATTGTTCCGGAGAACGGAGTTTTAGTCATCTTGCCCATGAGGCATGGTTCGCAAGTACCAAGTGATTCATAATCAATTGATTCCAAAAGTCCATCAGTATGGAGTTTCTTCATGCGCTTTACACCAATATGACCCAAACGACAATGCCACAAATAAGTTGCACTATCATTATCAACTCTGCATCTTTTGGCTTCAATATTATGAATATGTGTATCACTACTATCGAGATTCAACAAAAATAGACCACTCTTTAAGGGTGCATGACCATAAAAGATATTACTCATATAAATAGAACAACCATTATTCTCAGATTTAAATGAATAACCGTCTCGCATCAATAAAGATCCAGATATAATGTTCATGTTTAACGCTGGCACCAAATATCAATTATTCAGGTCTAAAACTAATCCCGAAGGTAGATGTAGAGGTAGCGTGCCGACGGCGATCACATCGACTTTGGAACCATTTCCCACGCGCATCGGCACCTCGTCCTTAGCCAATCTTCGCTTAATCCGTAGTCCCTGTTTCGAGTTGCAAATATTAGCAACAGAACCAGTATCAAATACCCAGGCACTACTGCGAGCATTAATAAGGTACACATCAATAATATGTATATCACATATACCTTTGTTCACTTTGCCATCCTTCTTATCCGCCAGATACTTGGGGCAGTTCCGCTTCCAGTGACCAGTCCCTTTGCAGTAGAAACACTCAGTCTCAGGCTTAGGTCCAGACTTAGGCTTCTTCACTTGAGCAGAAACTTGCTTGCCGTTCTTCTTGAAGTTCCCCTTCTTCTCTCTACCCTTTTTCTTGAAACTGGTGGTCTTGTTAACCATCAACACTTGATGCTCCTTCTTGATTTCTACCTCGGTAACCTTTAGCATTGCGAAGAGCTCGGGAATTGTCTTATCCATCCCTTGCATATTATAGTTCATCACGAAGCTTTTGTAGCTTGGTGGCAGTGATTGAAGAACTCTGTCAATGACACTATCAACCGGAAGATTAATTCCCAGCTAAGTCAAGTGATTATGATACCCAGATATTTTGAGTATATGTTCACTGACAGAACTATTCTCCTCCATTTTACAGTTGTAGAACTTATTGGAGACTTCATATCTCTCAATCCAGGCATTTACTTGAAATATTAACTTCAACTCCTGGAACATCTCATATGCTCCATGACGTTCAAAACGTCGTTGAAGTCCCGGTTCTAAGCCGTAAAGCATGGCACACCGAACTATCGAGTAGTCATCAGCTTTGCTCTGCCAGGTGTTCACAATGTCCGGTGTTGCTCCTGCAGCGGATCTTGCACCTAGCGGTGCTTCCAGGACGTAATTCTTCTGTGCAGCAATGAGGATAATCCTCAAGTTACGGACCCATTCCGTGTAGTTGCTACCATCATCTTTCAACTTAGCTTTCTCTAGGAACATATTAAAATTCAAAGGAACAGTAGCACGGGCCATTGATCTACAACAACATAGACATGCAAAATACTATCAGGTACTAAGTTCATGATAAATTATAGTTCAATTAATCATATTACTTAAGAACTCCCACTTAGATAGACATCCCTCTAATCATATAAGTGATCACGTGATCCAAATCAACTAAACCATGTCCGATCAACACATGAGATGGAGTAGTTTTCAATGGTGAACATCACTATGTTGATCATATCTACTATATGATTCACGCTCGACCTTTCGATCTCTGTGTTCCGAGGCCATATCTGTTGGAGATCGTTGCAGAAATTAAAAAATTTCTACGCATCACCAAGAACAATCTATGGAGTCTTCTAGCAACGAGAGGGAAAAGAGTGCATCTACATACCCTTGTAGATCGCGAGCGGAAGCGTTCAAGTGAACGGGGTTGATGGAGTCGTACTCGTCGTGATCCAAATCACCGATGACCGAGCGCCGAACGGACGGCACCTCCCTGTTCAACACACGTACGGTTGGGGAAGACGTCTCCTCCTTCTTGATCCAGCAAGGGGGAGGGAGAGGTTGATGGAGTTCCAGCAGCACGACGGCGTGGTGGTGGAAGCAGCGGGGATCTCGGCAGGGCTTCGCCAAGCTCAGCGAGAAGGAGAGGTGTCACGGGAGGGAGAGGGAGGCGCCAGGGGCTTTTTGGTGCGGCTGCCCTCCTTCCCCCTCTTTATATAGGGCCCCTGGGGGGGCGCCGGCCCTAGGAGATCCAATCTCCATGGGGGGCGGCGGCCAAGGGGGTGGCTTGCCCCCCAAGCCAAGTGGGGCGCCCCACCCCTAGGGTTTCCAACCCTAGGCGCAGGGGGAGGCCCAAGGGGGGCGCACCAGCCCAACAGGGGCTGGTTCTCCTCCCACTTCAGCCCATGGGGACCTCCGGGATAGGTGGCCCCACCCGGTGGTCCCGGTACAATACCGGTGACCCCCGAAACTTTCCCGGTGGCCGAAACTGGACTTCCTATATACAATTCTTCACCTCCGGACCATTCCGGAACTCCTCGTGATGTCCGGGATCTCATCCGGGACTCCGAACAACTTTCGGATTTCTGCATACTAATATCTCTACAACCCTAGTGTCACCGAACCTTAAGTGTGTAGACCCTACGGGTTCGGGAGACATGCAGACATGACCGAGACGACTCTCCGGTCAATAACCAACAGCGGGATCTGGATACCCATGTTGGCTCCCACATGTTCCACGATGATCTCATCGGATGAACCACAATGTCGAGGATTCAATCAATCCCGTATACAATTCCCTTTGTCAATCGATACGTTACTTGCCCGAGATTCGATCGTCGGTATCCCAATACCTTGTTCAATCTCGTTACCGGAAAGTCACTTTACTCGTACCGTAATGCATGATCCCGTGACCAAATACTTGGTCACATTGAGCTCATTATGATGATGCATTACCGAGTGGGCCCAGAGATACCTCTCCGTCATACGGAGTGACAAATCCCAGTCTCGATTCGTGCCAACCCAACATACACTTTCGGAGATACCCGTAGTGCACCTTTATAGCCACCCAGTTACGTTGTGACGTTTGGCACACCCAAAGCACTCCTATGGTATCCGGGAGTTGCACAATCTCATGGTCTAAGGAAATGATACTTGACATTTGGAAAAGCTCTAGCAAACGAACTACACGATCTTGTGCTATGCTTAGGATTGGGTCTTGTCCATCACATCATTCTCCTAATGATGTGATCCCGTTATCAATGACATCCAATGTCCATAGTCAGGAAACCATGACTATCTGTTGATCAACGAGCTAGTCAACTAGAGGCTCACTAGGGAGATGTTGTGGTCTATGTATTCACACATGTATTACGATTTCCGGATAACACAATTATAGCATGAACAATAGACAATTATCATGAACAAGGAAATATAATAATAACCATTTTATTATTGCCTCTAGGGCATATTTCCAACAATATCTGCATATGCTAGGCTCGTCAAGTTTAACCTGAGTATTCTGCGTGTGTAAAAATGGCTTGCACCCATTGTATGTGAACGTAGAGCTTATCACACCCGATCATCACGTGGTGTCTCGGCACGACGAACTGTAGCAATGGTGCATACTCAGGGAGAACACTTGTACCTTGAAATTTAGTGAGAGATCATCTTATAATGCTACCGCCGAACTAAGCAAAATAAGATGCATAAAGGATAAACATCACATGCAATCAATATAAGTGATATGATATGGCCATCGTCATCTTGTGCCTTTGATCTCCATCTCCAAAACACTGTCATGATCACCATCGTCATCGGCTTGACACCTTGATCTCCATCGAAGCATCGTTGTCGTCTCGTCAACTATTGCTATCACGACTATCACTATCGCTTAGTGATAAAGTAAAGCAATTACATGGCGATTGCATTTCATACAATAAAGCGACAACCATAAGGCTCCTGCCAGTTGCCGATAACTGTTACAAAACATGATCATCTCATACAACAATTTATATATCATCACGTATTGACCATATCACATCACAACATGCCCTGCAAAAACAAGTTAGACGTCCTCTATTTGTTGTTGCAAATTTTACATGGCTGCTACGGGCGTAGCAAGAACCGTTCTTACCTACGCATCAAAAACCACTACTATTTTTCGTCAAGTGTGCTGTTTTAACCTTCAACAAGGACCGGGCGTAGTCACACTCGATTCAACTAAAGTTGGAGAAACAGACACCCACTAGCCACCTGTGTGCGAAGCACGGGGTAGAACCAGTCTCATGAACGCGGTAATCTATGTCGGTCTAGGCCGCTTCATCCAGCAATACCGCTGAATCAAAGTATGACATGCTAGTAAGCAGTATGACTATTATCGCCCAGAACTCTTTGTGTTCTACTCGTGTATATAACATCTACGCATAGACCTGGCTCTGATACCATTGTTGGGGAACGCAGTATTTCAATTTTTTACCTACGATCATGCAAGATCTATCTATGTGATGCATAGCAACGAGCGGGAGAGTGTGTCCACGTACCCTCGTAGACCAAAAGCGGAAGCGTTAAGTAACGCGGTTGATGTAGTCGAACGTCTTCGCGATCCAACCGATCAAGTACCGAACGCACGACACCTCCGTGATCTGCACACGTTCAGCTCGGTGACGTCCCTCGAACTCTTGATCCAGCTGAGGCCGAGGGAGAGTTTCGTCAGCATGACGGCGTGATGACGGTGATGATGAAGTTACCGATGCAGGGCTTCGCCTAAGCACTACAACGATATGACCAAGGTGGAAATATGTGGAGGGGGGCACCACACACGGCTAAACAATCAACTTGTGTGTCTATGGGGTGCCACCCTCCCCCGTATATAAAGGAGTGGAGGAGGGGGAGGGCCGGCCTCATGGGGCGCGCCCAAGGGGGGGATTCCTACTCCTAGTAGGAGTAGGTTTCCCCCCTTCCCTAGTTGGAGTAGGAGAAGAAGGAAGAGGAAGAGGGAGAGAAGGAAAGGCCCCCCCCGAATTCGGACTGGGCTTGGGGGGCGCACGCCTCCCACTTGGCCGCCTCCTCCTCCCTCCCACCATGGCCCATTAAGTCCCATTAACTCCACGGGGGGTTCCGGTAACCCCCCGGTACTCCGGAAAATGCCCGAACTCATTTGAAACCTTTACGGTGTCCAAACATAACCATCCAATATATCAATCTTCATGTCCCGACCATTTCGAGACTCCTCGTCATGTCCGTGATCACATCCGGGACTCTGAACAACCTTCGGTACATCAAAACACATAAACTCATAATACCAATCGTCATCGAACGTTAAGCATGCGGACCCTACGGGTTCGAGAACTATGTTGACATGACCGAGACTCATCTCTAGTCAATAACCAATAGCGGAACCTAGATGCTCATATTGGCTCCCACATATTCTACGAAGATCTTTATCGGTCAAACCGCATAACAACATACGTTGTTCCCTTTGTCATCAGTATGTTACTTGTCCGAGATTCGATCATCGGTATCTCAATACCTAGTTCAATCTCGTTACCGGCACGTCTCTTTACTCGTTTCGTAATGCACCATCCTGCGACTAACTCATTAGTCACATTGCTTGCAAGGCTTATAGTGATGTGCATTACCGAGAGGGCCCAGAGATACCTCTCCGACAATCGGAGTGACAAATCCTAATCTCGATCTATGCCAACTCAACAAACACCATCGGAGACACTTGTAGAGCATCTTTATAATCACCCAGTTACATTGTGACATTTGATAGCAAACTAAGTGTTCCTCCGGTATTCGGGAGTTGCATAATCTCATTGTCATAGGTGTTGGGGAACGTAGTAATTTCAAAAAAATTCCTACGCACACGTAAGATCATGGTGATGCATAGCAATGAGAGGGGAGAGTGTTGTCCATGTACCCTCGTAGACCGACAGTGGAAGCGTTATCACAACGCGGTTGATGTAGTCGTACGTCTTCACGATCCGACCGATCAAGTACCGAACGTACGGCACCACCAAGTTCTACACACGTTCAGCTCGATGACGTCCCTCGAACTCCGATACAGCCGAGTGTTGAGGGAGAGTTTCGTCAGCACGACGGCGTGGTGACGATGATGATGTTCCACCGACGCAGGGCTTCGCCTAAGCTCCGCAACGGTATTATCGAGGTGTAATATGGTGGAGGGGGGCACCGCACACGGCTAAAATATCGTATATCAAGTGTGTATAGAGGTGCCCCCTGCCCCCGTATATAAAGGAGCAAGGGGGAGGCCGGCTGCCCTAGGCACGCCAAGGAGAGAGGGGGAGTCCTCCTCCTAGTAGGAGTAGGACTCCCCTTTTCCTAGTCCTACTAGGAAAAAAGGGGGGAAGGAAAGAGAGGGAGAGGGAGAGGGAAAGGGGGCTGCGCCCCCCTCTCCTAGTCCAACTAGGACTCCTCCTGGGAGGGGGCACGCCACCTCCTGGCTGCTGCCCTCTCTCTCCCCTCAAGGCCCAGCAAGGCCCAATACTTCCCCGGGGGGTTCCGGTAACCCTCCGGCACTCCGGTTTAATCCGAAACTTCTCCGGAACACTTCCGGTGTCCGAATATAGTCGTCCAATATATCAATCTTTATGTCTCAACCATTTCGAGACTCCTCGTCATGTCCGTGATCACATCCGGGACTCCGAACAACCTTTGGTACATCAAAACATATAAACTCATAATATAACTGTCATCGTAACTTTAAGCGTGCGGACCCTTTGGGTTCGAGAACTATGTAGACATGACCGAGACACCTCTCCGGTCAATAACCAATAGCGGGACCTGGATGCCCATATTGGCTCCCACATATTCTACGAAGATCTTTATCGGTCAGACCGCATAACAACATACGTTGTTCCCTTTGTCATCGGTATGTTACTTGCCCGAGATTCGATCGTCGGTATCTCGATACCTAGTTCAATCTCGTTACTGGCAAGTCTCTTTACTCATTCCGTAATACATCGTCCCGCGACTAACTCATTAGTCACAATGCTTGCTAGGCTTATAGTGATGTGCATTACCAAGTGGGCCCAGAGATACCTCTCCGACAATCGGAGTGACAAATCCTAATCTCGAAATACGCCAACCCAACAAGTACCTTTGGAGACACCTGTAGAGCACCTTTATAATCACCCATTTACGTTGTGACGTTTGGTAGCACACAAAGTGTTCCTCCGGTAAACGGGAGTTGCATAATCTCATAGTCATAGGAACATGTATAAGTCATGAAGAAAGCAATAGCAACATACTAAACGATCGGGTGCTAAGCTAACGTAATGGGTCATGTCAATCACGTCATTCTCCTAATGAGGTGATCCCGTTAGTCAAATGACAACTCATGTCTATGGCTAGGAAACATAACCATCTTTGATTAACGAGCTAGTCAAGTAGAGGCATACTAGTGACACTCTGTTTGTCTAGGAGACATGTGTCGCACATACCCTTCCCTCCCCCTCGCACGAATAGTTGCTCCCGTAAATAACCCCTCATCCGGAGAGCAATATGAAGACCTTGCCTACGAGAATAACCAGCTCCCACCTTGCTTATCTTAGCCTTTTTGAATTTGTAAGAAACAGTTAGCAGATTGAGCAGATTCTATTCTAAAGTTTTACTGATTTGAGTTTAGTTGTCCAAATGCACACCGGTATGTGTTACTAGATGTAGTTCTTGAGTAGGCATCCTTTTAACCTTCTCCACAACTCAAAATTACTCTAAAGCAAAAAAGGAAAGTATTGCAAGAAACTCTTATATTGTTTATTTTTGTTGTTTAGAGTTCCGACAGGGGTGTGGCGTGGCGGCCGGGGTGGTGGAACGGCGGCGAAGGCAATAGAGAAAGAGGGAATGAGAGAAAATGGGAGGATGGATGCGCGGGATCCAGGAAGGGTTTTGGGTGGGCCGGGGGTGCCGGAGTTCTACGTATCTGTTGTTTGAATTCCCGCAAAGCCCCCACGTTTGTCTTGGTTTTGTCGGAAAAAGTATCCGGACTGCTCGACGGACCAATACAACCCCGCATTGGATGACAAACCGCATCCGGACCACACGGTCCGGACGTATGCGGGTCGTTTGAGGGTCCGCCTTGGAGATGGCCTAAACTAGCTTATGCTTAGTATTGTTATACACTCCGCCACTGATCCATACAATGACAAAATCATGTTTGTATGTTGTCTTTGAAAATCATACGTATTGTCCAACAAACTATTTCTGTTTCTACTGTCTTTTTCCTCCACATCACAAAAAATTCTACGTGGCATTTCTTACAAACGACTGACTACGTGGCATCACAATAATTTTTCACTTGTACTCCTCGCTTTGTTTCTTTTTAGTCTCCATATAAAGTTTAATCAAAGTCAAGCTTTGTAAAGTTTAACTAACTTTATATTAAAAAATATCATCCTTCACAATATGAAATGATCAGATGCACCATGAAATGTATTTTCATACTATGTAGTTTTAGTATTATAGATGTTCATATTTTTTGATATAAATTTGGTCAAACTTTGTGTAGTTTGACTTTGACCAAATTTTATATGAGTAAAGAAAAACAGAGGGAGTACTAAATGGATCGTACGATCACCCATACGATGCGAGAAATCTATGGAATAAAATTCAAATAATGATGCTACTAAATATTATATCCAACATCAATATATGTAGCTATACTCTATACCAAATATGAAAACTTCTAGCGGGATATTAGTATTGTTGGGGAACGTAGTAATTTCAAAAACTTCCTACGCACACGCAAGATCATGGTGATGCATAGCAACGAGAGGGGAGAGTGTTGTCCACGTACCCTCGTAGACCGAAAGCGGAAGCGTTAGCACAACGCGGTTGATGTAGTCGTACGTCTTCACGATCCGACCGATCAAGTACCGAACGCACGGCACCTCCGAGTTCAGCACACGTTCAGCCCGATGACGTCCCTCGAACTCCGATCTAGCCGAGTGTTGAGGGAGAGTTTCGTCAGCACGACGGCGTGGTGACGATGATGATGTTCTACCGACGCAGGGCTTTGCCTAAGCACCGCTACAGTATTATCGAGGTAGACTATGGTGGAGGGGGGCACCGCACACGGCTAAAAGATCAAACGATCAATTGTTGTGTCTCTAGGGTGCCCCCTGCCCCGTATATAAAGGAGCAAGGGGGGAGGTGCGGCCGGCCAGGAGGGGGCACGCCAGGAGGAGTCCTACTCCCACCGGGAGTAGGACTCCCTCCCTATTCCTTGTTGGATTAGGAGAAGAGGGGGAAAGAGGTGGAGGAGAAGAAGGAAAAGGGGGGGGGGCGCCGCCCCCTCTCCTTGTCCTATTGGGACTAGGGGGGAGGGGTGCGCGACCATTGCCCTGGCCGCCTCTCCTCTTCTCCACTAAGGCCCACTATGGCCCATTAACCCCCGGGGGGTTTCGGTAACCCCTCCGGTACTCCGGTAAAATCCCGATTTCACCCGGAACACTTCCGATATCCAAATATAGGCTTCCAATATATCAATCTTCATGTCTTGACCATTTCGAGACTCCTCGTCATGTCCGTGATCACATACGGGACTCCGAACAACCTTCGGTACATCAAAACATATAAACTCATAATATAACTGTCATCGAAACGTTAAGCGTGCGGACCCTACGGGTTCGAGAACTATGTAGACATGACCGAGACACGTCTCCGGTCAATAACCAATAGCGGAACCTGGATGCTCATATTGGCTCCCACATATTCTACGAAGATCTTTATCGGTCAGACCGCATAACAACATACGTTGTTCCCTTTGTCATCGGTATGTTACTTGCCCGAGATTCGATCGTCGGTATCTCAATACCTAGTTCAATCTCGTTACCGGTAAGTCTCTTTACTCGTTCCGTAATACATCATCCCGCAACTAAGTCATTAGTTGCAATGCTTGCAAGGCTTATAGTGATGTGCATTACCGAGTGGGCCCAGAGATACCTCTCCGACAATCGGAGTGACAAATCCTAATCTCGAAATACGCCAACCCAACAAGTACCTTCAGAGACACCTGTAGAGCACCTTTATAATCACCCAGTTACGTTGTGACGTTTGGTAGCACACAAAGTGTTCCTCCGGTAAACGGGAGTTGCATAATCTCATAGTCATAGGAACATGTATAAGTCATGAAGAAAGCAATAGCAACATACTAAACGATCAAGTGCTAAGCTAACGGAATGGGTCAAGTCAATCACATCATTCTCCTAATGATGTGATCCCGTTAATCAAATGACAACCATGTCAATGGCTAGGAAACTTAACCATCTTTGATCAACGAGCTAGTCAAGTAGAGGCATACTAGTGACACTCTGTTTGTCTATGTATTCACACATGTATTATGTTTCCGGTTAATACAATTCTAGCATGAATAATAAACATTTATCATGATATAAGGAAATAAATAATAACTTTATTATTGCCTCTAGGGCATATTTCCTTCAGTCTCCCACTTGCACTAGAGTCAATAATCTAGATTACACAGTAATGATTCTAACACCCATGGAGCCTTGGTGCTGATCATGTTTTGCTCGTGGAAGAGGCTTAGTCAATGGGTCTGCAACATTCAGATCCGTATGTATCTTGCAAATTTCTATGTCTCCCACCTGGACTAAATCCCGGATGGAATTGAAGCATCTCTTGATGTGCTTGGTTCTCTTGTGAAATCTGGATTCCTTCGCCAAGGCAATTGCACCAGTATTGTCACAAAAGATTTTCATTGGACCCGATGCACTAGGTATGACACCTAGGTCGGATATGAACTCCTTCATCCAGACTCCTTCATTTGCTGCTTCCGAAGCAGCTATGTATTCCGCTTCACACATAGATCCCACCACGATGCTTTGTTTAGAACTGCACCAACTGACAGCTCCACCGTTCAATGTAAACACGTATCCAGTTTGCGATTTAGAATCGTCCGGATCAGTGTCAAAGCTTGCATCAACGTAACCCTTACGATGAGCTCTTTGTCACCTCCATAAACGAGAAACATATCCTTAGTCCTTTTCAGGTATTTCAGGATGTTCTTGACCGCTGTCCAGTGATCCACTCCGGGATTACTTTGGTACCTCCCTGCTAAATTTATAGCAAGGGACACATCAGGTCTGGTACACATCATTGCATACATGATAGAGCCTATGGCTGAAGCATAGGGACAATATTTCATCTTCTCTTTATCTTCTGCAGTGGTCGGGCATTAAGTCTTACTCAATCTCACACCTTGTAGTACAGGCAAGAACCCTTTCTTTGCTTGATCCATTTTGAACTTCTTCAAAACTTTGTCAAGGTATGTGCTTTGTGAAAGTCCAATTAAGCGTCTTGATCTATCTCTATAGATCTTAATGCCTAATATATATGCAGCTTCACCGAGGTCTTTCATTGAAAAACTCTTATTCAAGTATCCCTTTATGCTATCCAGAAATTCTATATCATTTCCAATCAGTAATATGTCATCCACATATAATATCAGAAATGCTATGAGCTCCCACTCACTTTCTTGTAAATACAGGCTTCTCCAAAAGTCTGTATAAAACCAAATGCTTTGATCACACTATCAAAGCGTTTATTCCAACTCCGAGAGGCTTGCACCAGTCCATAAATGGATCGCTGGAGCTTGCACACTTTGTTAGCTCCCTTTGGATCGACAAAACCTTCCGGTTGTATCATATACAACTCTTCTTCCAGAAATCCATTCAGGAATGCAGTTTTGACATCCATTTGCCAAATTTCATAATCATAAAATGCGGCAATTGCTAACATGATTCGGACAGACTTAAGCATCGCTATGGGTGAGAAGGTCTCATCGTAGTCAATCCCTTGAACTTGTCGAAAACCTTTCGCAACAAGTCGAGCTTTATAGACAGTAACATTACCATCAGCGTCAGTCTTCTTCTTGAAGATCCATTTATTTTTAATGGCTTGCCGACCATCGGGCAAGTCAACCAAAGTCCATACTTTGTTCTCATACATGGATCCCATCTCGGATTTCATGGCTTCAAGCCATTTTGCGGAATCTGGGCTCACCATCGCTTCTTCATAGTTCGTAGGTTCATCATGGTCTAGTAACATGACCTCCAGAACAGGATTGCCGTACCACTCTGGTGCGGATCTTGATCTAGTTGACCTACGAGGTTCAGTAATAACTTGATCTGAAGTTTCATGATCATTATCATTAACTTCCTCACTAATTGGTGTAGGTGTCGCAGAAACTGATTTCTGCGATGATCTACTTTCCAATAAGGGAGCAGGTACAGTTACCTCATCAAGTTCTACTTTCCTCCCACTCACATCTTTCGAGAGAAACTCCTTCTCTAGAAAGGATCCATTCTTAGCAACGAATATCTTGCCTTCGGATCTGTGATAGAAGGTGTACCCAACAGTCTCCTTTGGGTATCCTATGAAGACACATTTCTCCGATTTAGGTTCGAGCTTATCAGGTTGAAGTTTCTTCACATAAGCATCGCAACCCCAAACTTTAAGATACGACAACTTTGGTTTCTTGCCAAACCATAGTTCAAAAGGCGTCGTCTCAACGGATTTCGATAGTGTCCTATTTAGAGTGAATGCAGCCGTCTCTAAAGCATAACCCCAAAACGATAGCGGTAAATCAGTAAGAGACATCATAGATCGCACCATATCTAATAAAGTACGATTACGACGTTCGGACACACCATTACGTTGTGGTGTTCCGGGTGGCGTGAGTTGCGAAACTATTCCGCATTGTTTCAAATGTAGGCCAAACTCGTAACTCAAATATTCTCCTCCACGATCAGATCGTAGGAATTTTATTTTCTTGTTATGATGATTTTCAACTTCACTCTGAAATTCTTTGAACTTTTCAAATGTTTCAGACTTATGTTTCATTAAGTAGATATACCCATATGTGCTCAAATCATCTGTGAAGGTGAGAAAATAACGATATCCGCCACGAGCCTCAATATTCATCGGACCACATACATCTGTATGTATGATTTCCAACAAATCTGTTGCTCTCTCCATAGTTCCGGAGAACGGTGTTTTGGTCATCTTGCCCATAAGGCACGGCTCGCAAGTACCAAGTGATTCAAAATCAAGTGATTCCAAAATTCCATCAGTATGGAGTTTCTTCATGCGCTTTACACCGATATGACCCAAACGGCAGTGCCACAAATAAGTTGCACTGTCATTATCAACTCTGCATCTTTTGGCTTCGACATTATGAATATGTGTATCACTACTATCGAGATTCATTAAAAATAGACCACTCTTCAAGGGTGCATGACCATAAAAGATATTATTCATATAAATAGAACAACCATTATTCTCTGATTTAAATGAATAACCGTCTCGCATTAAACAAGATCCAGATATAATGTTCATGCTCAACGCTGGCACCAAATAACAATTATTTAGGTCTAAAACTAATCCTGAAGGTAGATGTAGAGGTAGCGTGCCGACGGCGATCACATCGACTTTGGAACCATTTCCCACGCGCATCGTCACCTCATCCTTAGCCAATCTTCGCTTAATCCATAGCCCCTGTTTCGAGTTGCAAATATTAGCAACAGAACCAGTATCAAATACCCAGGTGCTACTGCGAGTATTAGTAAGGTACACATCAATAACATGTATATCACATATACCTTTGTTAACCTTGGCATCCTTCTTATCCGCCAAATACTTGGGGCAGTTCCGCTTCCAGTGACCAGTCTGCTTACAGTAGAAGCACTCAGTTTCAGGCTTAGGTCCAGACTTGGATTTCTTCTCCTGAACAGCAACTTGCTTGCTGTTCTTCTTGAAGTTCCCTTTCTTCTTCCCTTTGCCCTTTTCTTGAAACTAGTGGTTTTACTGACCATCAACACTTGATGCTCCTTTTTGATTTCTACCTCCGCTGCCTTTAGCATTGCGAAGAGCTCGGGAATTGTCTTATCCATCCCTTGCATGTTATAGTTCATCACGAAGCTCTTGTAGCTTGGTGGCAGTGATTGAAGAATTCTGTCAATGACGCAATCATCCGGAAGTTGAACTCCCAATTGAATCAAGTGATTACTATACCCAGACATTCTGAGTATATGCTCACTGACAGAACTATTCTCTTCCATCTTGCAGCTATAGAACTTATTGGAGACTTCATATCTCTCAATCCGGGCATTTGCTTGAAATATTAACTTCAACTCCTGGAACATCTCATATGCTCCATGACGTTCAAAACGTCGTTGAAGACCCGGTTCTAAGCCGTAAAGCATGGCACACTGAACTATTGAGTAGTCATCAGCGTTGCTCTGCCAGACGTTCATAACTTCTGGCGTAGCTCTTGCAGGAGGCCTGGCACCTAGCAGTGCTTCCAGGACGTAACTCTTCTGTGCAGCAATGAGGATAATCCTCAAGTTACGGACCCAGTCCGTGTAATTGCTACCATCATCTTTCAACTTTGCTTTCTCAAGGAACGCATTAAAATTCAACGGAACAACAGCACGGGCCATCTATCTACAATCAACATAGACAAGCAAGATACTATCAGGTACTAAGTTCATGATAAATTTAAGTTCAATTAATCATATTACTTAAGAACTCCCACTTAGATAGATATCCCTCTAATCATCTAAGTGATCACGTGATCCAAATCAACTAAACCATGTCTGATCATCACGTGAGATGGAGTAGTTTCAATGGTGAACATCACTATGTTGATCATATCTACTATATGATTCACGCTCGACCTTTCGGTCTCTGTGTTCCGAGGCCATATCTGCATATGCTAGGCTCGTCAAGTTTAACCTGAGTATTCCGCGTGTGCAACTGTTTTGCACCCGTTGTATTTGAACGTAGAGCCTATCACACCCGATCATCACGTGGTGTCTCAGCACGAAGAACTTTCGCAACGGTGCATACTCTGGAAGAACACTTTTATCTTGAAATTTTAGTGAGAGATCATCTTATAATGCTACCGTCAATCAAAGCAAGATAAGATGCATAAAGGATTAACATCACATGCAATCAATATAAGTGATATGATATGGCCATCCTCATCTTGTGCTTGTGATCTCCATCTCCGAAGCACCGTGCTTGTGATCTCCATCTCCGAAGCACCGTCATGATCACCATCGTCACCGGCGCAACACCTTGATCTCCATCGTAGTATCGTTGTCGTCTCGCCAACTAATTGCTTTTACGACTATCGCTACTGCTTAGTGATAAAGTAAAACTATTACATGGTGATTGCATCTCATACAATAAAGCGACAACCATATGGCTCCTGCCAGTTGCCGATAACTCGGTTACAAAACATGATCATCTCATACAACAAATTATATCACATCATGTCTTGACCATATCACATCACAACATGCCCTGCAAAAACAAGTTAGACGTCCTCTACTTTGTTGTTGCAAGTTTTACGTGGCTGCTACGGGCTTAGCAAGAACCGTTCTTACCTACGCATCAAAACCACAACGATAGTTTGTCAAGTTGGTCCTATTTTAACCTTCGCAAGGACCGGGCGTAGCCACACTCGGTTCAACTAAAGTGAGAGAGACAGACACCCGCCAGTCACCTTTAAGCAACGAGTGCTCCGAACGGTGAAACCAGTCTCGCGTAATCGTACGCGTAATGTCGGTCCGGGCCGCTTCATCTCACAATACCGCTGAACCAAAGTATGACATGCTGGTAAGCAGTATGACTTATATCGCCCACAACTCACTTGTGTTCTACTCGTGCAAAGCATCAACGCATAAAACCAGGCTCTGATACCACTGTTGGGGAACATAGTAATTTCAAAAAAATTCCTACGCACACGTAAGATCATGGTGATGCATAGCAACGAGAGGGGAGAGTGTTGTCCACGTACCCTCGTAGACCGACAGCGGAAGCGTTATCACAACGCGGTTGATGTAGTCGTACGTCTTCACGATCCGACCGATCAAGTACCGAACGTACGGCACCTCCAAGTTCTACACATGTTCAGCTCGATGACGTCCCTCGAACTCCGATCCAGCCGAGTGTTGAGGGAGAGTTTCGTCAGCACGACGGCGTGGTGACGATGATGATGTTCCACTGACGCAGGGCTTCGCCTAAGCTCCGCAACGGTATTATCGAGGTGTAATATGGTGGAGGGGGGCACCGCACACGGCTAAAATATCGTATATCAAGTGTGTATAGAGGTGCCCCCCTGCCCCCGTATATAAAGGAGCAAGGGGGAGGCCGGCTGCCCTAGGCACGCCAAGGAGAGAGGGGGAGTCCTCCTCCTAGTAGGAGTAGGACTCCCCTTTTCCTAGTCCTACTAGGAAAAGAAGGGGGGAAGGAAAGAGAGGGAGAGGGAGAGGGAAAGGGGGCTGCGCCCCCCTCTCCTAGTCCAACTAGGACTCCTCCTGGGAGGGGGCACGCCACCTCCTGGCTGCTGCCCTCTCTCTCCCCTCAAGGCCCAGCAAGGCCCAATACTTCCCCGGGGGGTTCCGGTAACCCTCCGGCACTCCGGTTTAATCCGAAACTTCTCCGGAACACTTCCGGTGTCCGAATATAGTCGTCCAATATATCAATCTTTATGTCTCGACCATTTCGAGACTCCTCGTCATGTCCGTGATCACATCCGGGACTCCGAACAACCTTCGGTACATCAAAACATATAAACTCATAATATAACTGTCATCGTAACTTTAAGCGTGCGGACCCTTTGGGTTTGAGAACTATGTAGACATGACCGAGGCACCTCTCCGGTCAATAACCAATAGCGGGACCTGGATGCCCATATTGGCTCCCACATATTCTACGAAGATCTTTATCGGTCAGACCGCATAACAACATACGTTGTTCCCTTTGTCATCGGTATCTTACTTGCCCGAGATTCGATCGTCGGTATCTCGATACCTAGTTCAATCTCGTTACTGGCAAGTCTCTTTACTTGTTCCGTAATACATCATCCCGCAACTAACTCATTAGTCACAATGCTTGCAAGGCTTATAGTGATGTGCATTACCGAGTGGGCCCAGAGATACCTCTTCGACAATCGGAGTGACAAATCCTAATCTCGAAATACGCCAACCCAACAAGTACCTTTGGAGACACCTGTAGAGCACCTTTATAATCACCCATTTACATTGTGACGTTTGGTAGCACACAAAGTGTTCCTGCGGTAAACGGGAGTTGCATAATCTCATAGTCATAGGAACATGTATAAGTCATGAAGAAAGCAATAGCAACATACTAAACAATCGGGTGCTAAGCTAACGTAATGGGTCATGTCAATCGTGTCATTCTCCTAATGAGGTGATCCCATTAATCAAATGACAAATCATGTCTATGGCTAGGAAACATAACCATCTTTGATTAACGAGCTAGTCAAGTAGAGGCATACTAGTGACACTCTGTTTGTCTATGTATTCACACATGTATTATGTTTCCGGTTAATACAATTCTAGCATGAATAATAAACATTTATCATGATATAAGGAAATATATAATACTTTATTATTGCCTCTAGGGCATATTTCCTTCAATAGGAACATGCATAAGTCACGAAGAAAGCAATAGCAACAAACTAAACGATCATAGTTCTCGAACTCTTGATCCAGCTGAGGCCGAGGGAGAGTTTCGTCAGCACGACGGCGTGATGACGGTGATGATGAAGTTACCAACGCAAGGCTTCGCCTAAGCACTACAACGATATGATCGAGGTGGAAATATGTGGAGGGGGGAATGATGTGATCCCGTTAATCAAATGACGACTCATGTCTATGGCTAGGAAACTTAACCATCTTTGATTAACGAGCTAGTCAAGTAGAGGCATACTAGTGACACTCTGTTTGTCTATGTATTCACACATGTACTAAGTTTCCGGTTAATACAATTCTAGCATGAATAATAAACATTTATCATGCTAAAAGGAAATATAAATAACAACTTTATTATTGCCTCTAGGGCATATTTCCTTTAGAGAGTGCGGATGCAAAGCAAGGGAAGAGAAGGGGCGGATTGCCAGAAAATGGGACCGGGAGGAGGGATTTAGTGGGCTGGGGGTGTCCGAGTCCTACGTGGCTGCTGTTCAGACTCCGAGAAAGCCCCCCAACTTTGCTTCCACTTTGCGGGAAAAAGTGCATTCAGACCACTCGGCGGACCGATACATGCCAGAGTTGGATGGCACAACACGTCCAGACCGCGCAGTCCGGATGTATGTGGGCGGTTTGAGGGTCAGGTTGGAGATGCCCTAATATCATGAAGCCTATAAAGTTGGAAAATAAACTTTGGCATGTATGCATGTTCTTGTTCCTTGGGCACTGAAGCTTGCTCTACTTATGTAAGAGATTATGTATGCTCAAGTGTGAATGTGTGATAGAGTTTCACATCTATGCATGTCCTCTGTCAAAGGCTTGAGATGTTTTATAGCGTGTGTTTGTGCTAGCAAGCCTAAAGGTGTCGTGTGTCAGCACAGCCGGCAGCCGGGTTACCGTGGATGCACTTTGACCTATGTCTCCCCTTCAAGAGTTTTATGATTTTGACATGCTGAAGGCGTCGTAAGACGACGTAGTCAGTAGTACACATGTGAGGAAATACAAGAATAAAATATGAAGAGAACCTAAAACCCAAATAAAAGGAAAAACACATAAAGCAAAAAAACCCCAAAAATCATAGTAAAATGGGGCTAGCTAACCCAAGGGAGACATGTGTCGCACATACCCTTCCCTCCCCCTCGCACGAATAGTTGCTCCCGTAAATAACCCCTCATCCGGAGACCAATATGAAGACCTTGCCTACGAGAATAACCAGCTCCCACCTTGCTTATCTTAGCCTTTTTGAATTTGTAAGAAACAGTTAGCAGATTGAGCAGATTCTATTCTAAAGTTTTACTGATTTGAGTTTAGTTGTCCAAATGCACACCGGTATGTGTTACTAGATGTAGTTCTTGAGTAGGCATCCTTTTAACCTTCTCCACAACTCAAAATTACTCTAAAGCAAAAAAGGAAAGTATTGCAAGAAACTCTTATATTGTTTATTTTTGTTGTTTAGAGTTCCGACAGGGGTGTGGCGTGGCGGCCGGGGTGGTGGAACGGCGGCGAAGGCAATAGAGAAAGAGGGAATGAGAGAAAATGGGAGGATGGATGCGCGGGATCCAGGAAGGGTTTTGGGTGGGCCGGGGGTGCCGGAGTTCTACGTATCTGTTGTTTGAATTCCCGCAAAGCCCCCACGTTTGTCTTGGTTTTGTCGGAAAAAGTATCCGGACTGCTCGACGGACCAATACAACCCCGCATTGGATGACAAACCGCATCCGGACCACACGGTCCGGACGTATGCGGGTCGTTTGAGGGTCCGCCTTGGAGATGGCCTAAACTAGCTTATGCTTAGTATTGTTATACACTCCGCCACTGATCCATACAATGACAAAATCATGTTTGTATGTTGTCTTTGAAAATCATACGTATTGTCCAACAAACTATTTCTGTTTCTACTGTCTTTTTCCTCCACATCACAAAAAATTCTACGTGGCATTTCTTACAAACGACTGACTACGTGGCATCACAATAATTTTTCACTTGTACTCCTCGCTTTGTTTCTTTTTAGTCTCCATATAAAGTTTAATCAAAGTCAAGCTTTGTAAAGTTTAACTAACTTTATATTAAAAAATATCATCCTTCACAATATGAAATGATCAGATGCACCATGAAATGTATTTTCATACTATATAGTTTTAGTATTATAGATGTTCATATTTTTTGATATAAATTTGGTCAAACTTTGTGTAGTTTGACTTTGACCAAATTTTATATGAGTAAAGAAAAACAGAGGGAGTACTAAATGGATCGTACGATCACCCATACGATGCGAGAAATCTATGGAATAAAATTCGAATAATGATGCTACTAAATATTATATCCAACATCAATATATGTAGCTATACTCTATACCAAATATGAAAACTTCTAGCGGGATATTAGTATTGTTGGGGAACGTAGTAATTTCAAAAACTTCCTACGCACACGCAAGATCATGGTGATGCATAGCAACGAGAGGGGAGAGTGTTGTCCACGTACCCTCGTAGACCGAAAGCGGAAGCGTTAGCACAACGCGGTTGATGTAGTCGTACGTCTTCACGATCCGACCGATCAAGTACCGAACGCACGGCACCTCCGAGTTCAGCACACGTTCAGCCCGATGACGTCCCTCGAACTCCGATCCAGCCGAGTGTTGAGGGAGAGTTTCGTCAGCACGACGGCATGGTGACGATGATGATGTTCTACCGACGCAGGGCTTCGCCTAAGCACCGCTACAGTATTATCGAGGTAGACTATGGTGGAGGGGGGCACCGCACATGGCTAAAAGATCAAACGATCAATTGTTGTGTCTCTAGGGTGCCCCCTGCCCCGTATATAAAGGAGCAAGGGGGAGGTGCGGCCGGCCAGGAGGGGGCACGCCAGGAGGAGTCCTACTCCCACCGGGAGTAGGACTCCCTCCCTATTCCTTGTTGGATTAGGAGAAGAGGGGGAAAGAGGTGGAGGAGAAGAAGGAAAAGGGGGGGCGCCGCCCCCCTCTCCTTGTCCTATTGGGACTAGGGGGGAGGGGTGCGCGACCATTGCCCTGGCCGCCTCTCCTCTTCTCCACTAAGGCCCACTATGGCCCATTAACCCCCGGGGGGTTTCGGTAACCCCTCCGGTACTCCGGTAAAATCCCGATTTCACCCGGAACACTTCCGATATCCAAATATAGGCTTCCAATATATCAATCTTCATGTCTTGACCATTTCGAGACTCCTCGTCATGTCCGTGATCACATCCGGGACTCCGAACAACCTTCGGTACATCAAAACATATAAACTCATAATATAACTGTCATCGAAACGTTAAGCGTGCGGACCCTACGGGTTCGAGAACTATGTAGACATGACCGAGACACGTCTCCGGTCAATAACCAATAGCGGAACCTGGATGCTCATATTGGCTCCCACATATTCTACGAAGATCTTTATCGGTCAAACCGCATAACAACACACGTTGTTCCCTTTGTCATCGGTATGTTACTTGCCCGAGATTCGATCGTCGGTATCTCAATACCTAGTTCAATCTCGTTACCGGTAAGTCTCTTTACTCATTCCGTAATACATCATCCCGCAACTAGGTCATTAGTTGCAATGCTTGCATGGCTTATAGTGATGTGCATTACCGAGTGGGCCTAGAGATACCTCTCCGACAATCGGAGTGACAAATCCTAATCTCGAAATACGCCAACCCAACAAGTACCTTCAGAGACACCTGTAGAGCACCTTTATAATCACCCAGTTACATTGTGACGTTTGGTAGCACACAAAGTGTTCCTCCGGTAAACGGGAGTTGCATAATCTCATAGTCATAGGAACATGTATAAGTCATGAAGAAAGCAATAGCAACAAACTAAACGATCAAGTGCTAAGCTAACGGAATGGGTCAAGTCAATCACATCATTCTCCTAATGATGTGATCCCGTTAATCAAATGAAAACACATGTCAATGGCTAGGAAACTTAACCATCTTTGATCAAAGAGCTAGTCAAGTAGAGGCATACTAGTGACACTCTGTTTGTCTATGTATTCACACATGTATTATGTTTCCAGTTAATACAATTCTAGCATGAATAATAAACATTTATCATGATATAAGGAAATAAATAATAACTTTATTATTGCCTCTAGGGCATATTTCCTTCAGTCTCCCACTTGCACTAGAGTCAGTAATCTAGATTACACAGTAATGATTCTAACACCCATGGAGCCTTGGTGCTGATCATGTTTTGCTCGTGGAAGAGGCTTAGTCAATGGGCCTGCAACATTCAGATCCGTATGTATCTTGCAAATTTCTATGTCTCCCACCTGGACTAAATCCCGGATGGAATTGAAGCATCTCTTGATGTGCTTGGTTCTCTTGTGAAATCTGGATTCCTTCGCCAAGGCAATTGCACCAGTATTGTCACAAAAGATTTTCATTGGACCCGATGCACTAGGTATGACACCTAGGTCGGATATGAACTCCTTCATCCAGACTCCTTCATTTGCTGCTTCCGAAGCAGCTATGTATTTCGCTTCACACGTAGATCCCGCCACGATGCTTTGTTTAGAACTGCACCAACTGACAGCTCCACCGTCCAATGTAAACACGTATCCAGTTTGCGATTTAGAATCGTCCGGATCAGTGTCAAAGCTTGCATCAACGTAACCCCTTACGATGAGCTCTTTGTCACCTCCATAAACGAGAAACATATCCTTAGTCCTTTTCAGGTATTTCAGGATGTTCTTGACCGCTGTCCAGTGATCCACTCCGGGATTACTTTGGTACCTCCCTGCTAAATTTATAGCAAGGGACACATCAGGTCTGGTACACAGCATTGCATACATGATAGAGCCTATGGCTGAAGCATAGGGAACATATTTCATCTTCTCTTTATCTTCTGCAGTGGTCGGGATTAAGTCTTACTCAATCTCACACCTTGTAGTACAGGCAAGAACCCTTTCTTTGCTTGATCCATTTTGAACTTCTTCAAAACTTTGTCAAGGTATGTGCTTTGTGAAAGTCCAATTAAGCGTCTTGATCTATCTCTATAGATCTTAATGCCTAATATATATGCAGCTTCACCGAGGTCTTTCATTGAAAAACTCTTATTCAAGTATCCCTTTATGCTATCCAGAAATTCTATATCATTTCCAATCAGTAATATGTCATCCACATATAATATCAGAAATGCTATCGAGCTCCCACTCACTTTCTTGTAAATACAGGCTTCTCCAAAAGTCTGTATAAAACCAAATGCTTTGATCACACTATCAAAGCGTTTATTCCAACTCCGAGAGGCTTGCACCAGTCCATAAATGGATCGCTGGAGCTTGCACACTTTGTTAGCTCCCTTTGGATCGACAAAACCTTCCGGTTGTATCATATACAACTCTTCTTCCAGAAATCCATTCAGGAATGCAGTTTTGACATCCATTTGCCAAATTTCATAATCATAAAATGCGGCAATTGCTAACATGATTCGGACAGACTTAAGCATCGCTATGGGTGAGAAGGTCTCATCGTAGTCAATCCCTTGAACTTGTCGAAAACCTTTCGCAACAAGTCGAGCTTTATAGACAGTAACATTACCATCAGCGTCAGTCTTCTTCCTGAAGATCCATTTATTTTTAATGGCTTGCCGACCATCGGGCAAGTCAACAAAGTCCATACTTTGTTCTCATACATGGATCCCATCTCGGATTTCATGGCTTCAAGCCATTTTGCGGAATCTGGGCTCACCATCGCTTCTTCATAGTTCATAGGTTCATCATGGTCTAGTAACATGACCTCCAGAACAGGATTGCCGTACCACTCTGGTGCGGATCTTGATCTAGTTGACCTACGAGGTTCAGTAATAACTTGATCTGAAGTTTCATGATCATTATCATTAACTTCCTCACTAATTGGTGTAGGTGTCGCAGAAACTGATTTCTGCGATGATCTACTTTCCAATAAGGGAGCAGGTACAGTTACCTCATCAAGTTCTACTTTCCTCCCACTCACATCTTTCGAGAGAAACTCCTTCTCTAGAAAGGATCCATTCTTAGCAACGAATATCTTGCCTTCGGATCTGTGATAGAAGGTGTACCCAACAGTCTCCTTTGGGTATCCTATGAAGACACATTTCTCCGATTTAGGTTCGAGCTTATCAGGTTGAAGTTTCTTCACATAAGCATCGCAACCCCAAACTTTAAGATACGACAACTTTGGTTTCTTGCCAAACCATAGTTCAAAAGGCGTCGTCTCAACAGATTTCGATAGTGTCCTATTTAGAGTGAATGCAGCCGTCTCTAAAGCATAACCCCAAAACGATAGCGGTAAATCAGTAAGAGACATCATAGATCGCACCATATCTAATAAAGTACGATTACGACGTTCGGACACACCATTACGTTGTGGTGTTCCGGGTGGCGTGAGTTGCGAAACTATTCCGCATTGTTTCAAATGTAGGCCAAACTCGTAACTCAAATATTCTCCTCCACGATCAGATCGTAGGAATTTTATTTTCTTGTTATGATGATTTTCAACTTCACTCTGAAATTCTTTGAACTTTTCAAATGTTTCAGACTTATGTTTCATTAAGTAGATATACCCATATCTACTCAAATCATCTGTGAAGGTGAGAAAATAACGATATCCGCCACGAGCCTCAATATTCATCGGACCACATACATCTGTATGTATGATTTCCAACAAATCTGTTGCTCTCTCCATAGTTCCGGAGAACGGTGTTTTGGTCATCTTGCCCATAAGGCACGGCTCGCAAGTACCAAGTGATTCAAAATCAAGTGATTCCAAAATTCCATCAGTATGGAGTTTCTTCATGCGCTTTACACCGATATGACCCAAACGGCAGTGCCACAAATAAGTTGCACTGTCATTATCAACTCTGCATCTTTTGGCTTCGACATTATGAATATGTGTATCACTACTATCGAGATTCATTAAAAATAGACCACTCTTCAAGGGTGCATGACCATAAAAGATATTATTCATATAAATAGAACAACCATTATTCTCTGATTTAAATGAATAACCGTCTCGCATTAAACAAGATCCAGATATAATGTTCATGCTCAACGCTGGCACCAAATAACAATTATTTAGGTCTAAAACTAATCCCGAAGGTAGATGTAGAGGTAGCGTGCCGACGGCGATCACATCGACTTTGGAACCATTTCCCACGCGCATCGTCACCTCATCCTTAGCCAATCTTCGCTTAATCCATAGCCCCTGTTTCGAGTTGCAAATATTAGCAACAGAACCAGTATCAAATACCCAGGTGCTACTGCGAGTATTAGTAAGGTACACATCAATAACATGTATATCACATATACCTTTGTTAACCTTGGCATCCTTCTTATCCGCCAAATACTTGGGGCAGTTCCGCTTCCAGTGACCAGTCTGCTTACAGTAGAAGCACTCAGTTTCAGGCTTAGGTCCAGACTTGGATTTCTTCTCCTGAACAGCAACTTGCTTGCTGTTCTTCTTGAAGTTCCCTTTCTTCTTCCCTTTGCCCTTTTTCTTGAAACTAGTGGTTTTACTGACCATCAACACTTGATGCTCCTTTTTGATTTCTACCTCCGCTGCCTTTAGCATTGCGAAGAGCTCGGGAATTGTCTTATCCATCCCTTGCATGTTATAGTTCATCACGAAGCTCTTGTAGCTTGGTGGCAGTGATTGAAGAATTCTGTCAATGACGCAATCATCCGGAAGTTGAACTCCCAATTGAATCAAGTGATTACTATACCCAGACATTCTGAGTATATGCTCACTGACAGAACTATTCTCTTCCATCTTGCAGCTATAGAACTTATTGGAGACTTCATATCTCTCAATCCGGGCATTTGCTTGAAATATTAACTTCAACTCCTGGAACATCTCATATGCTCCATGACGTTCAAAACGTCGTTGAAGACCCGGTTCTAAGCCGTAAAGCATGGCACACTGAACTATTGAGTAGTCATCAGCTTTGCTCTGCCAGACGTTCATAACTTCTGGCGTAGCTCTTGCAGGAGGCCTGGCACCTAGCGGTGCTTCCAGGACGTAACTCTTCTGTGCAGCAATGAGGATAATCCTCAAGTTACGGACCCAGTCCGTGTAATTGCTACCATCATCTTTCAACTTTGCTTTCTCAAGGAACGCATTAAAATTCAACGGAACAACAGCACGGGCCATCTATCTACAATCAACATAGACAAGCAAGATACTATCAGGTACTAAGTTCATGATAAATTTAAGTTCAATTAATCATATTACTTAAGAACTCCCACTTAGATAGACATCTCTCTAATCCTCTAAGTGATCTCGTAATCCAAATCAACTAAACCATAACCGATCATCACGTGAAATGGATTAGCTTTCAATGGTGAACATCACTATGTTGATCATATCTACTATATGATTCACGCTCGACCTTTCGGTCTCAGTGTTCCGAGGCCATATCTTCATATGCTAGGTTCGTCAAGTTTAACCTGAGTATTCTGCGTGTGCAAAACTGTCTTGCACCCGTTGTAGATGGACGTAGAGCTTATCACACCCGATCATCACGTGGTGTCTGGGCACGACGAACTTTGGCAACGGTGCATACTCAGGGAGAACACTTTTATCTTGAAATTTGTGAGAGATCATCTTATAATGCTACCGTCAAACAAAGCAAGATAAGATGCATAAAAGATAAACATCACATGCAATCAATATAAGTGATATGATATGGCCATCATCATCTTGTGCTTGTGATCTCCATCTCCGAAGCACCGTCATGATCACCATCGTCACCGGCGCGACACCTTGATCTCCATCGTAGCATCGTTGTCGTCTCGCCAATATTATGCTTCTACGACTATCGCTACCGCTTAGTGATAAAGTAAAGCATTATAGGGCGATTGCATTGCATACAATAAAGCGACAACCATATGGCTCCTGCCAGTTGCCGATAACTTGGTTACAAAACATGATCATCTCATACAATAAAATTTAGCATCATGTCTTGACCATATCACATCACAACATGCCCTGCAAAAACAAGTTAGACGTCCTCTACTTTGTTGTTGCAAGTTTTACGTGGCTGCTACGGGCTTAGCAAGAACCGTTCTTACCTACACATCAAAACCACAATGATAGTTTGTCAAGTTGGTGCTGTTTTAACCTTCGCAAGGACCGGGCGTAGCCACACTCGGTTCAACTAAAGTTGGAGAAACTGACACCCGCCAGCCACCTCTGTGCAAAGCACGTCGGAAGAACTAGTCTCGCGTAATCGTACGCGTAATGACGGTACGGGCCGCTTCATCCAACAATACCGCTGAACCAACGTATGACATGCTGGTAAGCATATGACTTATATCGCCCACAACTCACTTGTGTTCTACTCGTGCATATAACATCAACGCAGAAAACCAGGCTCTGATGCCACTGGTGGGGAACGTATTAATTTAAAAAATTTCCTACGCACACGCAAGATCATGGTGATGCATAGCAACGAAAGGGGAGAGTGTTGTCCACGTAACCTCGTAGACCGAAAGCGGAAGCGTTAGCACAACGCGGTTGATGTAGTCGTACGTGTTCATGATCCGACCGATCAAGTACCGAACGCACGGCACCTCCGAGTTCAGCACACGTTCAGCCCGATGACGTCCCTCGAACTCCGATCCAGCCGAGTGTTGAGGGAGAGTTTTGTCAGCACGACGGCGTGGTGACGATGATGATGTTCTACCGACGCAGGGCTTCACCTAAGCACCGCTACAGTATTATCGAGGTAGACTATGGTGGAGGGGGGCACCGCACACGGCTAAAAGATCAAACGATCAATTGTTGTGTCTCTAGGGTGCCCCCTGCCCCCATATATAAAGGAGCAAGGGGGGAGGTGCGGCCGGCCAGGAGGGGGCGCGCCAGGAGGAGTCCTACTCCCACCGGGAGTAGGACTCCCTCCCTATTCCTTGTTGGATTAGGAGAAGAGGGGGAAAGAGGTGGAGGAGAAGAAGGAAAAGGGGGGGCGCCCCCCCTCTCCTTGTCCTAATGGGACTAGGGGGGAGGGGTGCACGGCCCTTGCCCTGGCCGCCTCTCCTTTTCTCCACTAAGGCCCACTATGGCCCATTAACCCCTGGGGGGTTCCGGTAACCCCTCCGGTACTCCGGTAAAATCCCGCTTTCACCCGGAACACTTCCGATATCCAAATATAGGCTTCCAATATATCAATCTTCATGTCTCGACCATTTCAAGACTCCTCGTCATGTCTGTGATATCAAAACGTTAAGCGTGCGGACCGTATGGGTTCGAGAACTATGTAGACATGACCGAGACACGTCTCCGGTCAATAACCAATAGCGGAACCTGGATGCTCATATTGGCTCCCACATATTCTACGAAGATCTTTATCGGTCAGACCGCATAACAACATACGTTGTTCCCTTTGTCATCGGTATGTTACTTGCCCGAGATTCAATCGTCGGTATCTCAATACCTAGTTCAATCTCGTTACCGGTAAGTCTCTTTACTCGTTCCGTAATACATCATCCCGCAACTAACTCATTAATTGCAATGCTTGCAAGGCTTATAGTGATGTGCATTACCGAGTGGGCCCAGAGATACCTCTCCGACAATCGGAGTGACAAATCCTAATCTCGAAATACGCCAACCCAACAAGTACCTTCGGAGACACCTGTAGAGCACCTTTATAATCACCCAGTTACGTTGTGACGTCTGGTAGCACACAAAGTGTTCCTCCGGTAAACGGGAGTTGCATAATCTCATAGTCATAGGAACATGTATAAGTCATGAAGAAAGCAATAGCAACAAACTAAATGATCAAGTGCTAAGCTAACGGAATGGGTCAATTCAATCACATCATTCTCCTAATGATCTGATCCCGTTAATCAAATGACAACCCATGTCAATGGCTAGGAAACTTAACCATCTTTGATCAACGAGCTAGTCAAGTAGAGGCATACTAGTGACACTGTTTGTTTATGTATTCACACATGTATTATGTTTCCAGTTAATACAATTCTAGCATGAATAATAAACATTTATCATGATATAAGGAAATAAATAATAACTTTATTATTGCCTCTAGGGCATATTTCCTTCAAGTATTGGAAGCTATAACAAAGGGCGGTACACAATCTCTTACATTACATGATAATAACATTGTAGGGTCATACCCCCCAAATATGACAAGAGGTAGACATACACTTATGTTTGGAGGTAGTATTAATTAGGCACCGCCACATTGTGGCCAATTTCTGGTGAAGTCTTCGTATCCTCAACACCATTTGGTGGCCCCGCTAAAAACACACATCATATGATGGCAAGAAGGACAAACTTAGAAGTAAGTCGTCGATTTGTGCCCCATGTGTGTATTTGCAAGTCAACACACCAGATCAACTTTGTTTGGCATCCTTCGCTAGAGAGGAAGGTAGAACTATGACTTGGGTAGGATTTGGTCCTCCCAGAGCCGTGGAACTTGCTGTATCAGAGTGTAACATTGCTGGGTTTGAGTAATACAGGTTTCAGTTTGCAAAAAAAACACTATATCAGCGGATCCGAGGAACATTGCTCAATGGGGACCTCTCCCAGGGATTCTTGCCTTCCTGGGGCCATAGACAAGGGGACCCTCTCTCTCTGTACCTATTTCTGTTTTGTGTTGAGGGAGTTTCAGCGCTACTTAAGAAAGCTCAACAAGATAGGGAGCTACAGGGGGTGTCATTTGGGCGCACTGGCCCCAATATTACACACCTTTTATTTGTTGATGACATCATTGTTTTCCCGAAAGCTTCGATGGATAACCTGGCATGCCTACGTAATATTTTGAAAATGTATGAGGATGCTTCAGGTGAACCTTCAAAAATCTTCTATATTCTTTGGCAAGGGTTGTAGTGGGGAGGACAAGCAGCGTCTTAAAGATACATTGGGGGTCCAATCAGAAGCTCTCAATGAGAAATACTTGGGCTTACCCACTATGGTCGGGAGATCTAAAGACGGCTGTTTTGAACATGTCAGAGAAGCAACAAGGGATAAGGTGACTGGATGGAAAGGACAGGGCTTGTCGAAGGCAGCCAGGGAGGTGCTAGTAAAGTCAGGCTTGCAATCAACGCCGACTTATTGCATGAGTGTCTTCCAACTGTCCAAGAAGATGCGCCGTAACCTGAAATCTATCTCTTCAAAATTCTGGTGGGGAGTGGCCAACGGCGAGCAAAAGGTCCATTGGGTGGCATGGGACAAAATGTGTACCCGTAAACGTGATGGTGGCATGGCCTTTAGGTATTTTGAGATGTTCAATCAAACTCTTCTCGCGAAGCAGGTTTGGCGAATACTAACTGTACCTACCTCACTATGTGCGAGAGTCCTGAAAGCTCGGTATTTTCCGGACATGGATATTATGTCTGCTACATGCCCGAATGGAGCTTCATACACATGGCGTAGTGATAACCCACAAGTATAGGGGATCGCAACAGTTTTCGAGGGTAGAGTATTCAACCCAAATTTATTGATTCGACACAAGGGGAGCCAAAGAATATTCTCAAGTATTAGCAGCTGAGTTGTCAATTCAACCACACCTGGAAAACTTAATATCTGCAGCGAAGTATTTGGTAGCAAAGTAGTATGGAAGTAACGGTAACAGTGGCAAAAGTAACAGTAGCAGTTTTGTAGTAATTGTAACAGTGGCAACGGAAAAGTAACTAAGCAAAGATCAATATGTGAAAAGCTCATAGGCATTGGATCAGCGATGGATAATTATGTCGGATGCGATTCCTCATGCAAAAGTTATAACATAGGGTGACACAGAACTAGCTCCAGTTCATCAATGTAATGTAGGCATGTATTCCGAATATAGTCATACGTGCTTATGGAAAAGAACTTGCATGACATCTTTTGTCCTACCCTCCCGTGGCAGCGGGGTCCTATTGGAAACTAAGGGATATTAATGCCTCCTTTTAATAGAGTACCGGACCAAAGCATTAACACTTAGTGAATACATGAACTCCTCAAAATACGGTCATCACCGGGAGTGGTCCCGATTATTGTCACTTCGGGGTTGCCGGATCATAACACATAGTAGGTGACTATTGACTTGCAAGATAGGATCAAGAACTCACATATATTCATGAAAACATGATAGGTTCAGATCTGAAATCATGGCACTCGGGCCCTAGTGACAAGCATTAAGCATAGCGAAGTCATAGCAACATCAATCTCAAAACATAATGGATACTAGGGATCAAACCCTAACAAAACTAACTCGATTACATGATAAATCTCATCCAACCCATCACCGTCCAGCAAGCCTACGATGAAATTACTCACGCACGTCGGTGAGCATCATGAAAATGGTGATGGAGGAAGGTTGATGATGGCGACGGCGACGGATTCCTCTCCGGAGCCCCGAACGGACTCCAGATCAGCCCTCCCGAGAGAGTTTAGGGCTTGGCGGCGGCTCCGTATCGTAAAACGCGACGAATCCTTCTCTTTGATTTTTTTCTCCCCGAACGCGAATATATGGAGTTGGAGTTGAGGTCGGTGGAGCACCAGGGGGCCCAGGAGACAGGGGGTGCGCCCGGGGGGTAGGAGCGCCCCCACCCTCACGGACAGGGTGTGGCCCCTGGTCTTGATTCTTTCGCCAGTACTTTTTTATATATTCCAAAAATATTCTCCGTGAAGTTTCAGGTCATTCTGAGAACTTTTATTTCTGCACAAAAATAACACCATGGCAATTCTGCTGAAAACAGCGTCAGTCCGGGTTAGTTCCATTCAAATCATGCAAGTTAGAGTCCAAAACAAGGGAAAAGTGTTTGGAAAAGTAGATACGATGGAGACGTATCACGTAGCCTGATGCATGGCAGGGACCTGCTTATGCATGGATTGATCTGGCGAGTAGGAGACGGAACTAAAATCAAGGTATATCATGACAACTGGATACCCCGAAGCGGAAGCTTGGTATCACTCGGTGCTGAGTTTGATCCTAATGCAACTAAAGGCCAATTTACTGAATGCCCAGGGCTCTGGGTGGGATGATGCGAAGATTCAGAGGATCTTCTCCGCTTCGGATGCCGCGGATATTAAGCAGATTGTCATTGGGGGGCCTCGGACCGAGGATTACAGAGCATAGAATTTCACCAAGTCGGGTCTGTTCACTGTCAGGTCGGCATACCACCTCGAGGTCTCGCTGAAAAAAGCATGCCGGGCACCCACCTCTAGTTCCAGTTCTGCGGCGGACCATAGGAGCTTCATGCAGCTCTGGGCGTCGATGTGCCGAACAAGGTTAAAATTCATACATGGAGGATGGTCTCGAACGGACTGGCTGTTGGGATGGAACTGCAACGTCGACGAATCAAACAAGGAGTTTTCTGTGTAGCTTGTGGGCGCGAGGAATCTCTGGTTCATCGGTTCTGGCAATGTCCCCACTCGGCTCACTTCTGGGAGCTCATGTGAGAGGAGGTGGGGACACAACTACTGGGAGCGCCGATGGGTATAGAATCGTTCCGCAGCATGCGATCATGGGTTCTGGAGTGGCTAGCGGGCGCGTCAGTGGAGGAAAGGGAGCTGGTGATGATGGCGTGGTACGAGCTATGGCTAGCACGGAACAACGCTAGGGAGACCAAGAAAATAGAGGCACTAGGTACAATCACCAGGCGGGTGTTGTGTCTGCGGGATGAATGCGATCTGTCCACGCAAAGGTAATGAAACAACCAGAACAGTGAGTTCTGCAAACTTGGAGGAAACCGGACATAGGATGGGTGAAAGCAAATGCTGATGGAGCACTGGCGAAGAGCAAAGGGTCGGGAGCGGGAGGTGTAGTTCTTAGGGACTGCCATGGCGAGTTCTTAGCAGGAGCATGCCATTTTTTTCCGGTTGTCGTGGATCCTGAAGTGGCGGAGCTGCAAGCGTGTCGCCGAGCCATATTGCTAGCTCAAGAACTAAATGAGCAGAAGCTCATCCTCGAGACGGACTCTAAGGAAGCGGTACAGAAGCTGCTAGATGTCAACAAAGATTTCTCCCACACTGGGCATCTGGTTCATGAAATCAAAACCTTGCTTGGAGTCGTTCAGGAGCACCGTGTTGTTTGGGTGCGTAGGAGTGCAAATAAAGTAGCACATGTCCTAGCTAGGGAGGGTTGCTGTAAGTCGCTTTGTAAAACTTGGCTTTATGTGCCCCGGAGTGTGTTCGCTCCGAGGTTAAAGAAGAGATGAACTATGAATAAAAGAGCAACATTTCCCCCTCAAAAAAATAAAGAGAGACACTATGCATATACTAAATGCATGTATATATATATAGCCATTCTTAGACCATTTATAGGTAGTATTGAAGTTATTTCTTAGTGGGTAGTAGTATCATAAAGAGATGATTACAACGCTTTTACTATGAGAGAATTCACTATTGAGTGTTGCTTCCACGCAAACATAAATAAATATTGAGCGTTGCTATAAACACGACAGCAATCATACTATTTTTTGTACCACAGTGAGATCGAGCCATCCATGCATAGACCAAAATCGCAGCAGACCACTTGATTAGGCGTCGTGCAGTGACCGTCCATATAAAATATCGTCTGCAGAGTAGTGTTTGGCTTAATTGCAAACCTTTTGATATGCATACCACCGAGTTGCCTAGTGCCTACAGATCTGAGACGTCCCATTTCCCTTCCTAAAAATTACCAAACACGCTGGCAGTAATGTCCCTGGCTTGTTTGTTCCTGGCATGACACGTACATGTGCTCCTGACATTCGACACAAAATAGGTCTGTGACTAGGATTTTGTTACGGCAGAAATGTGTCTGGCACTTTGGCTATCCAAAATGGTACTGCCACATTTGATTTTTTTTTTTAATTTTTGATGACGACCGGACGAGTCCAAGAGATAAAGTGATAAACCCACGCCGGGGCAAAACAAGCAGGACGGAGAAGATTCCACCAACAAGAAGACAGCTGGCGGCTACGCGATCGACTCCGCCCGCCGCCACATTAAACACCAGGGAGGGTCGCCACACACACCCATGCACACACCATCGCAGCCGCATTCGCAGTCGCATCGCCCCTCTCTCTCCTCCCACGGCAGCGCGAGGCGCGAAAGAGTAGGGCGCTAGGCGGGGAGGCGGCGGCGGCCTCGGACCGATCTCTCGGCACCAGATGGCGCCGGCGGGAGGCGCGGGAGGCGCCGCCGCCGCGGCGAAGAGGGTGCCGATGTACCGGCTGTTCGCGTTCGCCGACCGGCGGGACGCGGCGCTGATGGCGGTCGGCGCCGCGGCGGCCATGGCCAACGGCGTCGCGATGCCCTTCCTCGCCTTCCTCGTCGGCGACCTCGTCGACGCCTTCGGCCCCGCCCACCGCGCCGACCTCGTCCACGCCGTCTCCAAGGTCCGCGCCGCCCCCGCCCCCGCCCCCGTCGAGGGTTCGCTCTCCTCTCTCCCTCGCGTTCCTGGGTGGTCCATGATTCAATGCCGCGTCGTCTAGTTCCTCGCCTGCCTGTTTCGCCTTGCTCTCGCATCGCTCGCTCGCTAGTTCTTCTTCGCACCTCCGGTTCCTACTGCGAGAGTTTTCGAGGGTTTTGGCATGGGCAGCGTCGGACTCGAGTAAATCGAGCCCTTCAGATCGAACGTTTAGTCTTCTGGCGATTGATTTAGTTATCTGAGAAGAGTGTCGATCACATATTTATCATTAATTTGTTCCGATTTGTTTCCCGGTATGGAGCATAATTAGTTCCTTTTGATATTTTTGGTATGGAGTTAATTAGTCTGCGTTACTATTTTTGGTATGGAGCTTACTTGATTTGTGATCAATTTGTTCGATGTTCCCGTGCTGTGTACGTAGTAATTTAGAGTTCCAGATCACCAGAATTTTCACGATTTGTTATGGATCTCGAAAGGTGGCAAGTATCAAAGTCCTACTATTTGATATATGGATCTCAATTTGCTCTGCTAACGAATTTTGTACGGATGACTGTGTGATCACAACTTCATAACTAAGAGAGAACGAATTCCTCACCAAAGCCAGCAGAATTGATAGGGCTGGTCCTTTTTCATGGTCAAAACGTTCCATGCACGAATGTCCAAAACACTATGGGAAATGGTTCGGTAGAATATATATAGGGGTCCGCTTGTATCTCAAAGTGTTTTTTGTGAGGGCTTGTATCTCAAAGTTAGCTGGCTGTATTCTCTTCTCCCCCAGGAATGTTATGCAGTACTAATTGCTATTTGACGTGTACATGTATATTACTTCTGTTTCTATGTTTCATGCCTGATGCTCTTTACTGTCAAGTTGAACATGTAGTACAGTAGTAGTACTTCTTACTGAAAATGAAATTTCATCAGCTGGCATTTATAATCTGAGTTGCTGGTTTTACATTGGCACTACTTTTCACCATTTTATGTTGTATGCCTTTTTGTCTTTACAGGTTGCTGTCAGATTTGTGTATCTAGCATTAGCTTCTGGAGTAGCAGGTTTTCTTCGTAAGTATCAAAAGTATCATGTCTATTATAGAAGCAGTTTGGAAGTGCATAATCCCATATTGTCTTCTGGTGTAAATTTCTCACATGTTATCCATATTTGCTTGGCTCATGGATATTTACGTAGTTTCTTATAAAAAATGTGTACTCCACCTGTTCAGGACTCTGCATATATAGAAACTTTCGATTCAAGATGCTGAATATGCTGTTCTTCTTGAAAAGTATGAATGATTTCTATTGGTTAGAAAATTGGCAATCCTAATTTGGATGAAATGAAGACCAGAAATTATTTGCCACAATGCTGGAAAGGAAGTAAATTATATGCATGTATCACTACCCATTTGTTGATGAGATTTATTAACTACACTCATAATATGCTATGCCAGACCCACCAGTTAATACTGCTGTACTCATTTATGCCCCTTAAGGAAATAAATTTGTCTCTGGCTTAGTATATGTGATGATCATGCATCCTACCCATTCATATTTTTGAGGTTATTTGTTTGGCATGCACTTTTTACTTATGTAAAAATTCTAAGAACTTCATGGAATTTGTCACACCAGTTTAATGGTTTTTGCATATCGTTGCACCAGAGCACTGGAAGAGAGTTGCGCACCAGAAGCTAACTATTTATATTCCCAGTTTTTCACACCAACCAAAGAAAACATAAAATCACTAGAATTTCCATTTTTGGAGTAAAAGAAAAGACATAATCCAACCAGCTGATGAACTCTAATTATATTAGCAATAATTTAATTGTAAGCTTTGATGTATTCCTTTGGTACAACATTGCTTGTTCAATATAATTTTTTTTTTGAATTTTCAAGGGGGGGGGGGGGGGGGGGGGGGGGGGAGCCCTTCCACCACCTGTATATATTGCGTAAATGGGGCAAAAGCCACCAGAGAATTCAGTTGTTACAAGAGGGGCGAGAGCTGAGTGCAACTCTCAGGATCCGCAAGCCTCACAGGCTCATCTAAGAACAGACAACCAAATGTCGATGTGGGACTGATCGTCGGTCTTCATCCGGCCACGCCAAAGCACTGCATCATCCCGACAGGCTTTGAGTGTAGCAGCAAGGGACATCGTGTCACCCTGGAAAACAATGGCGTTTCGACGCTTCCATAGCCGCCAGCAGCAGAGAAGGACGAAGCCCGCAGGAGAGTTGGCGCCGACGGCCGGGGACGCGTCGAAGCGATGAAGCGCACGAACTGAACCTGCAGCAGGGGGCAGCCCGATCCTACGCCAAAACTGCACCGCGAACGGGCACCCGAAGATGAGGTGGTCGGCCGTCTCAAGCTCCGCCTCGCAGCAGGGGCACCCGGCCTCCGCCGCAGTGAGGATGGTCTTGCGCAGCAGCACGTCCCGTGTATGCACACGAGATTGAGTGAGCAGCCACCCGAAGAACTTGACTCGCGATGGGGCACGGGAAGACCAAAGGAAGGAAGCCGCAGGCGCGCCCACACCGCCGTAGTGGTAGAGGGCGTAGGCGCCCCGTGAAGAAAACCCACCACCAGCCCCGCACAGAGCGCGACAGACCGGGCGTCGGGCTCGCCCGGGGGGGGGGGGCACGCCGCAACCAGCAGCTGAACCGCATCAAGTTCCTGGGCCGCCCGCGGGGTGAGCCGGGGCACCAGCAGCGCGCACACCCCGCGGCGGCGTGCCTCCCAGACCGTGACCTCGGAGCAGGTGGCATGCGTGAACAAGGGAGGAAAGGTCGTCCGGAGCATCCCACAGGGGAGCCAGCGGTCATGCCAGAAGGAGGTCGCACGCCCATCCCCGGCCTCCACCTTGGTGAGAGCTCTGTACACCGGAAGCAGCCGCAGGAGGGCCGACCAGTGCTCACCCTCAAGGGGGGAGCGGCCGGCTCCAAGGAGGGACCGCCCCGCCAACTGGTCCCAGACCCAGGAAGCCCATCTGCACGGCGTGTGGGAGTGGAGGCGGTGCAGCAGTTTGAGGAGGAGGCAGTCATTTTGCACACCCAGGGCCCGAACACCGAGGCCGCCCTCCGCCTTCGACCGGCAGACCCGATCCCAAGAAACCAGGCACTGGGCGCCTGATGCTCTGTCCGCAACATTCCAAAGGAACGCGCGTCGTAGCCCATCGAGCTTATGCAGGACCGCAGGGGGCAGCCGCATGGCGGCCATGGCATAGGTGGGGAGCGAGTCGAGGACCGCGTTGATGAGCACCAGGCGCCCCGCAGGCGACAGCAGCCTCGCCCGCCACCTTGCAAGGTAGCGGTCGACCTTGGCGATCATCGGGGTGAAGTCATCAATTTTTAGCTTGTCGCAGGATAGCAGCAGCCCCAGGTAGGTCTGGGGGAAGGAGTCGACGGAGCACTCGAAGGACGCGACGACGGCCGTCAGCACCTCAGGGGCGACGTGCATGGGAACAAGAGTGCTCTTGGCGAAGTTGATGACCAGCCCGGTAGCTTTGGCGAAGAGGTCGAGGACGATCCGCAACCGGGCCGCGCCCTCAGGGGCCGCACGCATGATGATAAGCGTGTCGTCAGCATACTGCAGCACCACCGAGGGCGCGCCATCGACCAGGGGGTGCTGCAGTCCGCCGTCGGAGCGGATCATGCGCTGAAGCACATCGGCGACCAGAAGGAAGAGGTACGGGGATATGGGGTCGCCCTGGCGCAGCCCCTTGCGGATGGCGAACCAGCGCCCGGGCACCCCGTTAAGGAGGACCGCCGCAGTGGAGGACGAGAGGATGAGGTCCATCCAGTCACACCACACGGCGGGGAACCCCCTCACCTCCATGATCCGGCGAAGACTAGGCCAGGCAATGGAGTCGAAGGCCTTGGCGAAGTCGAGCTTGAACACCAGCGTCGGCGCCCCCCTCTTCTTACAGCATTGGACAAGTTCCGCCGCATAGACGAAGTTCTCCGAGATGCTTCGCCCAGACAGGAACCCAGATTGATCCACATCGACCAGGAGACCGATCTGCCGTTGAAGCCGAGTGGTGAGCCCCCGACAGAGGATCTTCACGTCACCGTTCTGGAGAGAGACGGGACGGAAGTCGCCGGGGCCCGGAGTCCCCTCCTTAGGGAGGAGAGCGATGAGGGCGCGGTTGATCCCGCCGAGTCGCGCAGTGCCGTTGTGGACGGCGTCGAAGAAGGCGAGCAGGTCGTCGGCGACCACGCTCCAGGCGGCCTGGTAGAAGGCCGGGCCGAGCCCGTCCGGCCCCGGTGCGCTGGTCCTGTCGAGAGCGAAGACAGCCTCCCGGATCTCGGAGCGGGAGAACGGCGCAACCAGCGGAGCACCATCGACCACCGGGGCGCCCGCGTAGAGCGCCGGCAGGTCAAACCCCCACGACGTGTGGGGGACCCGGCCCAGCAAGTTGGCGTAGAAGCGTCTCAGGGCGGCCTCCTTGTCGTTGTGGGAGACGAGCTCGTCCCCTTCCACCGCAAGCACCCTGATGGTATTGCAACGACGGCGGTGCGACGCGCGGGCGTGGAAGTAGCCGGTATTTTCGTCACCTTCCGCCACAGCTCGACACTTCCCACGCTGTCTCCAGAAAGCAGCCTGGCGAGCCACCGAGTTGGCAAGGGCCAGGCTTGTTCAATATATGGATTTATTAATTTGTTTGGGGATTCATTGTACACTTTTTTAACCAAAAGTTGAGGTGGATATGGGCAAATACTTCCATAAAGAGACCTTCCTTCTTATTCTGGTATGAAGCATATTACTAGTGAAAAAATAACACTGGTTTTGGTATTATTTTTCATAAAGATGTCAGAAACTGCAATTGGATATATATGATTATCGTACTATCTCTTTGAACTGTGCTTCTGCATGCAGAGGTGTCATGCTGGATGGTGACTGGAGAAAGACAGGCTGCACGCATCCGTGGGCTGTACCTCGAGACCATACTTAGACAAGATATATCATTTTTCGATGTGGAGACGTCAACTGGAGAAGTTATTGAAAGGATGTCTAGTGACACAGTGTTAATTCAAGATGCAATTGGAGAAAAGGTGAGCCATATCTTATCCATGTGACTCCCTGTTCCTATTTCTCAGGTACTTTAATGCATACCTTCAGTTTTCTGTTTCTATTACTCCCTCCGTAAGAAAATATAAGAGCATTTAGAACACTAAAGTAGTGATCTAAACACTCTTATATTTCTTTACAGAGGGAGTACAAATTATCACACAACCAGGTCAAGTTAGTTCAAGTACATGTCTCCTTTGCATGGATTTCCAAAGATCATAAGCGTTATTTTAAGTGAATCATGATTTTGATGTATGCTAGTTTTTTATAAAAAGCTTGCAGTTTCAACTATGCAAAAAATTTAAGGCTACTTCCAGTATACATATTTACTGATTACAGTATGCTAGGCCTCCCGATTTGGCTTTGTCAGTGGGCTAGGGCTTCCTTTCGCTGTTCGTTTTTGGCTAGCTAAGGTTGTTTCTGTTGTTATTTTGTCCCTTTTCTTATCAGTGTTTTAGTCGCCTGCTCGCCGCTGTAATACCCGTGTCAGCTTGATGCTTTCCTCCAATACAAAACTACTTGCACTTGGGTGCATGTTGAAATTCTTTACTGATTACAGTAGCAAGATCGTGTGTAATGCATAGAACACCATCTCTACAAACTTGTGGCTTAACACACTTTAATTTGACTATTTATGAAGGTGGGCAAGTTTCTCCAACTGGTATCAACATTTCTGGGTGGATTTATTATTGCATTTACAAGAGGCTGGCTTCTGTCCCTTGTTATGTTGTCAAGTATTCCTCCTGTTGTAGCAGCTGCTACAGTCATGTCACTTGTTCTATCAAAGTTATCAAACCGTTCCCAGATGGCCTATGCTGAAGCGGGGAAAGTGGTTGAACAGACAATAGGATCAATCAGAACGGTATATCTATCTTCCATAACTATACCCTTGCAATTCTTGTGCCTAGCTAACTTCTCATTTACTTCATGAAAACAGGTGATATCTTTCACCGGAGAGAGCAGAGCAATTAGTGAATACAAAGAGCATTTGAAAATATCATACAAGTCAGCAGTCCACCAGGGTATTGCCGGGGGCCTTGGAGTTGGTTCACTTCTGCTTATTGTTTTCTGCAGCTATGGACTAGCTGTATGGTATGGTGCAAAGCTGATTATTGAAAAGGGATATACTGGTGGCTATATCATTAATGTGTTGATGGCCATCATGACTGGTGCAATGTTAGTATTTTCATTTGCATGGCAGCATCTATTTTCGAGATACAAAGCTCCAAATTCAAATTAAATTGCCATCATTTGCATGACGTTCGTTTCTTCTAATTGTTTGTAGGGCTCTTGGACAGTCTTCTCCATGCTTAACTGCTTTTGCATCAGGACAGATTGCGGCTCACAAAATGTTTGCAACCATTTATAGAAAACCTGAGATTGACGCGAGTGATAAGTGTGGCCTTATATTGGAGAACTTTGTTGGAAATGTTGAGTTGAAAGATGTCCATTTCAGTTACCCTGCACGGCCTGAGCAACTTATCTTCAATGGCTTCTCTATAAGCATTCCAACTGGCATGACGGTGGCACTGGTTGGGGAGAGTGGAAGCGGGAAATCTACTGTAATTGGCTTGGTAGAGAGATTCTATGATCCACAATCAGGTGAAGTTCTTCTGGATGGTGTTAATCTGAAACAGCTAAACCTTAGCTGGGTAAGACAGAAAATAGGGCTTGTTAGCCAAGAACCTATTCTTTTCACAACTACTATACGAGAAAACATAGAATATGGAAAGAAGGGTGCGACAGAGGAAGAAATTAGGAGATCAACTGTGCTTGCTAATGCTGCGAAGTTCATCGACAAGTTACCAAATGTATGCCCATTTAATCCCTTCGCATGCATTCTGCAATCTTGTATTTTTGCAGTATTATTTTCACCCCTAATTATAAGTTGACAACTATTACCAGGGACTGGATACAATGGTTGGTGAGCATGGGACACAACTATCTGGTGGACAGAAACAAAGAATTGCAATCGCAAGAGCAATTTTGAAGAACCCCAGCATACTACTTCTTGATGAAGCTACAAGCGCACTTGATGCCGAGTCTGAACGTGTAGTTCAAGATGCACTAAATAATATCATGGTGAACAGAACCACAATAGTTGTAGCACATCGCCTGAGCACTGTAAAAAATGCTGATACAATATCAGTGCTACATCGTGGACAGCTTGTGGAGCAAGGTAAGCTGAATTTCTGCATCACTTTTAGCTAGTCTTACTGCATTTATTCAGCAAGGGTGAAGTTTCAGGTTTTGATGTTAGAAACGAGCTCTAAATGCATGTTTGCACAACAGGGCCACATGTTGAGTTGATAAAGGATCCCGATGGAGCCTACTCCCAACTTTTACGGCTGCAAGAGGTTAATACGAAAAGGGAGGGATCTCATGGAGATGACTCCAGCAGGTTACAATCAGCATCTGATACTGCAAATTCTGCAAGTCAACATAGCAGTATAAAGCCATCCTTTGGGAGATCTATGAGTAGATATTCACCACAGGGTGGAAGCAGAAGAAACTCGCAAACATTCTCATTGCATGAACATGAAACCGAAGGGGTTGATGATGCCAAGTCAGGGAAGAATGTGATCAGACGCCTGCTGTACCTCCATAAGCCTGAGATTCCAATCCTTCTGTTAGGATGCACTGCTGCTGCAGCCAATGGTGCTATACTTCCTGTGTTTGGCATGCTGCTTTCAAGTGCCATTAACACATTCTATGAACCACCACAACAATTGCGAAAAGACTCCGTATTCTGGGCAGAGATGTATGTGATGTTGGGTGTTATCTCCATCTTTGTCATCCCATTGCAATACGCTTTGTTCAACATGGCAGGTGGTAAACTTATCGAGCGCATACGTGCGGTTTCATTTAGTCGGGTTGTTTACCAGGAAATAGGATGGTTCGATGACCCTCTGAACAGCAGGTACTTCTGTGTTCACTTATTCATCTGATACATCAATATTGTAGAATGCCATCATTTTTTTGTTTCCTGATTCTCAATCATTGTTCCAATTCTCTAGCGGCGCAATAGGCTCCAGACTATCAGGGGACGCGGCGTCTGTTAAAAGCATTGCTGGGGATGTCTTGTCATTGATAGTGCAAAGCATAAGCACTGCTGTTGTCGGTATCGTAATAGCCATGATTTCAAACTGGAAACTAGCATGCATTGTATTGTCCTTCCTTCCTTGCGTGATTGCACAGAGTTATGCTCAAACGAGGTTAATGAGGGGTTTTGGTGCTGATGCCAAGGTATATGGTCTGTTATTCCTTTTTCATGGCGATCATATCATTGTGTAGTTATTAGCTGAAATTCTTTGTAATGTTGCCTGCAGGAAATGTATGAACAAGCGAGCACAATTGCCACTGATGCCATCGGTAACATCAGAACTGTTGCTTCATTTTGTGCAGAAGAGAAAATAATTGAAAACTACCGAAAGAAATGTGAAGGTCCTGTGAGACAAGGAGTTCGTCAGGGGGCTATAAGTGGCGTGGGTTATGGATTCTCATTCGCGTTGCTCTTCTGTTTTTATGCCATATCCTTTTACGTTGGAGCTCGCTTTGTACACAATGGGACTGCAGAAGTTGGGCAAGTCTTCAGGGTGAGAACCGAACAACTCGTAGACTCAAATAATTGATCTGGGTCTTCTTCTCATTGCCGTTGCTGTTTCTTGAAAGTGCAGGTCTTCTTCGCTTTAACCATGATGGCTGTTGGAGTTTCTCAGTCGAGTTCCCTTGCTCGGGATTTTGCCAAAGTGCAAAATGCAGCTGCCTCCATTTTCAAGATTATTGATAGGAAATCCAAGATTGACGCAAGCCATGAGGTAGGAACGACACTAGAGGCAGTGGAAGGGAATATAGAGTTGCAGCACGTGAGCTTCAAGTACCCTGCTCGGACCGATGTGCAAATCTTTAGAGATTTGTGCTTGAGGATACCATCTGGCAAGGTACATTTGGTTTTCGGTTTTCTCCCACTTTTTACAGTACTGCTGTAGTGCTCTGATGTATAGAAGAACTTGAACAAGATAAAAATAACTTGACTAGGGCAAAAAGTGGATAGAACATAACCCAATGTAAACAGAGCTCTCAGTTCCTTTAGGAATCTTAAGCAATGCGATGACATTTGAGTTAATTTTTTTTAATAAAAGAAGGGCCTCCCCTTCCGATTTCCATTAAGAGAAACCATCTGGCTCGATAACAGAGACCATACCAGCACCTAACATTTGAGTTAATACAGTAGCTTAGCAGAGAAGTAAAAAAGAACCGAAGTGTTTCTCAGAAGTCTTAAGCAATGCAACTGCATTTGAGTTAATACCGTAGTTTACAGCAGCTAGTTTGTTGGCAGAGTTAAAACTAGTGCCCAGAACTGAAACATCATGAGTGATTGGTACTAAACCCTGGAGTGAAACAAAGGCAGTAACGCAGATCTCAGTATCTCATGCAGCGGCGGAGCTATGTTGAGGCCAGGGGGATATTCTCTGAAGATTTTTTTTTTCTATAGCTGCATAGATTGAGCTAGCTCCGCCACTGATCTCATGCATTGTCATCCTGGTTGTTTGTTGCAGACTGTTGCGCTTGTCGGGGAAAGCGGAAGTGGGAAATCTACGGTGATAGCCTTGATCGAGAGGTTCTACGATCCTGACTCTGGCGGCATCTTTCTAGATGGGGTGGATCTGAAGACCCTCAAGCTCACCTGGCTCAGGCAGCAGATTGGTCTGGTAGGCCAAGAGCCGGTCCTCTTCAATGACACCATCAGAGCAAACATCGCCTACGGCAAGATGGAGCAGGTATCCGAGGATGAGATCGTTGCCGTCGCCAAGGCCGCCAACGCCGACAGGTTCATCTCCACCCTCCCAAACGGGTACGACACGAGCGTCGGCGAGCGCGGGGTGCAGCTGTCGGGTGGGCAGAAGCAGCGGATAGCCATCGCCAGGGCGATCCTCAAGAACCCCAAGCTGCTGCTCCTGGACGAGGCGACCAGCGCGCTGGACGCGGAGTCGGAGCGCATGGTGCAGGAGGCCCTGGACAGGGTGACGATCGGGAGAACAACTGTGGTCGTGGCTCACCGGCTGTCGACTATCTCCGCCGCCGACAAGATTGCAGTGGTCAAGAACGGGGTGGTCGCCGAGGAAGGGCGGCATGAGCAGCTCCTTCGCCTGCCCGGTGGTGCCTACGCGTCCCTTGTTGCCTTGCAGTCTAGCAGTTCCTGAAGCGGATACACCAGCAACGCTGTGCTCTTGCTTCGTAGGATGACGAGCATTGAATAGTCTTTTGCAGAATTCAGTTGGTTTTTCATTTTTTAGTGTATCAAAATGACCACGCTCTCAACGTAGCAACAACAGAAGTTCCACTCCTTCCCAAGGTGTAAAGGATAGATATTCTCCAGGGTTTTGGCCTTGTTTTCGTTTCTTCTCCTTCCTTTTTTTCCATAGCCTTACGCTTTATAAAAGTGTAAATGGAAACATGGTATGATGCACAGATACGTGACTCGTTTAGAAGTCCTTGCATTCCGCTCTGGTCGTTAAAGTCCACACTTGCTTTCGGCTATGTTCGGTTATCCCCACCCCTGCCGGGATCGGGTCGAAACCCCGTGGGTTTCACCCTGGCTGGGGTCAGATCCCGGTCTGTAACAGCCTTCGGTTAGACCCGGCCGGGATTAGTTCCCTCCCAAACCCCGTGGAAATCGCAGGGAAACAACCCACGCGTCACATCTCGTGGAAGTAAACCCCGTTTCTTTCTCGCGCGCGAAACGGCACGCTCTCTCTCGCCTGACCTCTCTCGTGTCGTGGCGGCGCCGGAGACTGCGGCGGCGTGCTCGCCCCCTACCCCCCACCACCACCCGCCCTTCTCCCTCTCCCGGTCTCCCCTGTTCAACCGGCGCCACCGCATCTAGTTGCAGCGGCAAGCTCGGCGGCGACGGCAAGGCTTCCAGATCCAGCGGACAGCGGCCCTCTCCCTCCGACCTCCGTCGGTCCCAGAACCCAGAGGTCCATCCGCTTCCTCCGTCGGTCGTGCGAGTACTGCGAGTACGGCCTTGCCTTCCGGCGTCCGCCGTGGCGCAGTTCCGCTGCTCCGATTCTCCAGCTCGTAGTGGGCGCTAGAAGCCCCAAAAAGATCCATCTACTAAACGTAATTTCATCTGCTGATCGTAGTTTCATTTACTGATCTACAACTCTGTAAAGGTAATTTCTCTATTTTTTTAACAAACCACAAGCTTTTTTGTTGGCTTCTAACGAGCATGCTTCTGATTCTACTTCTTGTAATTGTAACTGATTGCTTCCACTAATGAACAAGACTTGTATTACTCTTGTTGTGCTGCTCTGATGTTGTATACTGTTGTTATGCTGCTATATACTTCGAAGTGTTTTTGCTGCGGGTTTAACCGAACAGAGATTAGGTGAGAGGGATTAATCCCCCTAGTGGAATGATTCCACGTGGGGGTTGGGTGGCGACACCAAAACCCCGCAGGTATTAGATCCACTAGTGGATATAATCTCTTGGAACCGAACATAGCCTTCATTGGTTATGTTATGAAATCTGCTAATAGTTTCATGTGGTACTCATAAACAGCTTTGAACGATGAAACTTGTTAATGGTGTTGGTGGGTGACATTTTTCAAGAGGGAGTACAATATGTCCATTGTACATATCTCCATTGAAATCCATTTACGCTTTACCGGAGAATGACACGGTTTCTTTGTCATGTTCTTAACTTCACTCCTAGTAATTGCTTATGCTTTAGTTGATATTCATTCTGTTGCATATCTCTGTGATTAGCTTACGACATAGGCGTATAATGATTCATTCTTTTTTAAGTCAGTGTGTCGGGTAGTGCACAGTAGAGGCCTTCCTAATCTTGTTGTCTGAACTTGATCATGGGAACAACTGCTATGATATATGTGTGTCTGTCACACTCCTATGGCACCACCCTGGTTATTAGATGTATTGCCTCTCTTTTTTCTAGAGTACGCAAGTGTGTGACATAGTTTTATAGAAGGCAGGCAGAATTACAAGCAAGACGAACAACTCACTGCGAACAATCAGCATAGTACAAATTCCACACGACAGCCACCATCGACACTACAACGCAAAAGAGCCTATCCTAACTGAGCAACATTGCCGTGTCTCGACAGACGCCGGTCACCTTTGAAGATCAGCAGCTTCAACGGAATTCCCCTTGTCGACACACCATGTAACCTTGATGCCTAAAGGAGATGGCAAGTAGATAGCGGGACTTGGTCGGTCCCGAGAAAGGCACCGCCTTGGACTCATCGGCAACGGCGTACATTGCGCCCCTGAAGATCAATCTTGGACAACGGCGAACACCGGGAGAGCGCCACACACAGAACCTCCATGTCGTGTCTCCAAACGCAATGCTCCCAAGAGAGAAACGACGTTGAGGACGCCGCCATCGTGTCGATCCAGCTCCGAACCTAGGCTTTCGCCCGGAGAAAACTACCATCACCAAGTGGGAGCGAGGGGATGCAGACACACCTCGGCGACGCCTCGAAGAAGGGGAACAACACCCACGTATGTCGTCATCACCGGCACCGACCAAAGGCAGGCATGAATTTCATCCGAAATGTCGTGCACCCAACCTCTCAACTCACTAGACATGGGGCATACACCGTCCATGTTGGAATTCCCCTCCGCGCAACACCTTGAGCTCGTAGTGGCAACGTCATGGCCCACCACTACTCGCACGGCTAAGAGGACACAGCCTGACATCCAACTCCCGCACAGTCTCCCGCAGTCCTAGACCGAGCTCTAGCACCTGCACCTCCGCGCGTTGCCCGTCACCGCCACTGCAAGCTCTCCAGCTACGAGTAGGAAGTCCCGGCACAACCGCCTCTGTAGCCTGCTAGGCCCAGATCATGCCCAAATCTAGGCCGAGCGGCCGCCTCCGAATCCTCCTGTACGTGCGCCTCGATGTTGCCACCTCCTTCCTTGTCCTCCCTTGCTGCCACCGGAAGTCGCCGGCGGGTAAGTCCTGCTCGGCTGTGGGGATGCCTTCTCATGTAATGATCTCTCATAGGGGGCGCTCTCCAGTTAGGTGGGGTGGCGGCCCTAGACAACGTAGCACAGTTGATGGAGCTCGAATGCCAGAATGGTTGTCCCGGATGCCACAAGTGGTCATTGTAATGCATGGGTGACGGCGGATAGCGTGGGGTGGCCGCCAACGTTGATGGGTCTCCAACGCCCAAATTTGCCATCGACAACTTAGAGGTTAGTCGTCTGGTGGTAGCGGCAAAGAGACAGCGATGACCGCGACACCAAGAGGTGCAACAGTGGGTCGTGCGTTGTAGTCTACGGCTTGCGACGACCATGGTGTTGACGCCTTCTCTTAGTGACATGTTGGGGTTGTTTGGTTGCCGGCCGCACCTTGCCACGCCAAAGGTGCGGCGTGCCATAGCTCCCTAGGCTGCCATTTGGTTTCCTACGAAAATTAGGCTCGCCACAACCTGGAGTGTGTTTTGCAGTAGACTTTTTCGCCAAATGTGTGACGCTTGTTTTGTTCGCCACACTCCGCAACGCGCCACAAGTGTGGCTCCATAGTGTGGCAACTTAAGTAACCAACCAAACATCCCCGTTGTTATCGGTATCCGCCACAAGGTTTCTAGAGCACGTGTCCATGAAATGGCTTCCGACGATGTTCGGTTCTTCAGTGTTCTGTAACAGTTTTGCACTCACGCACATATACTTCGTCATGTGGTGATATCCACATCAAGGATATGCACGAGAATAGCTACCTTCGGGCATGAATTCCATGGAAATGTTTAGATCTTAGTTTCCCATGACCATGATGTGTGGGTGCCCTTTCATGCAAGTTCATCTTCTTTGGCAAGGGGTGGTGGCAACATGTGGTTTCTTTGACTTGGTGGTGCTCATTGAGCATCGGGTCTCGAGCGCGGGGTGAAAACCCTAGGTCTGATCTTTGATGGTTGCACCTGGCAATTGCGTAGTTTTATACATTGTTCCCTTACATGCAAAGGTTTGGAGCCTACTTAGACAAACTCTCTAGGGTGAAAATCTAAGACTTGGCCTAAAGTGCTTGGATCCCACGATGAAAGGCACTTGCATGTTGTTACCTTCTTGGAGGCATTGTTTGTGTGTTGTCAAGGACTATGGATGGCATTGTTTCCTATGAAAGTTAGGCTCGCCACAACCTGGAGGCTTTCTTTGTTTTTCATTCTTCCTTTTATCCTTTTTCGGTTGTCTGCATCCTCGATTTCTCCACTAGCTTATGATATTGTGTCCGTTTCATAGATCGAGTGTAATTGATATCATCTTGATACTAATATATTTCCTGTTGTCAAAATAATAATCATATTTCCAGGTAAGGAATGGCAGGGACCTCGCAATGGTGACAACACTCCCATATGTGATATGGCATTATTATTGAAGTCTTACAAAGTTGTTGCCTCTATCTTCATCTTTACATCTCGAATTTTCTTGAGACCTCGGGTAAGAAAGATGGGAGAATAAGCCTACACAAACATGTCATAGGTTTTGAAAAGTTGCATTACTCCTACACCCTCATAGGTGAAAACCTAAGATCATTGAACACATTGTGGTTCGGCACACGCCGCTTGCAAGACTGGCTACTGACAAAGATGAGAGAACTAGAAACCAATTAGACTTATCCAACACTGCCATGACATGCCAAAACACCGAAGAAAACCCGTTGAATCTAAAGCCAATGACCCACAGGACAATTGTGCCACATGTTATATATTTTCCTTTTAGCAACTACCCAAACCCTCAAAGTTGCAGAAGACGGTGCCAAAGACGAGAACAAAGTTTCCATTGGCGACTACATAGAGACCTCCTATCAATCACTCACTGTGGCAGATTGTTTTTAGGCAAACATGCAAAGCTCTATTTATTCAAATAGAACATTCACAAGAACTAAAACTGTATCATAGGGGAGGCCTAACGAGAAATGGTGACCAGCCCCAAAGAAGGAGCATGCTTTGCGAGATTGTGAGCTTCATAGTTGAAGTTTCTAAGCTCATGAAAAGAATCTACAGGAGGCAAACATTGTGGAACATCCCTTCGAAGTCTTGGATGATGACATCATAGCCTCCTAACGGACCCTGCTTCATATCCTTGACAACTGTCCTCAGCCCGGAGCGACATAAATACGTTGAATATGGAGATTATCTGGAAGAGCTAATGCTTCTCCGCAAGCAAGCGCAACGAGTGTACCGAGGTTCGTCATTCCTCTGTAAATGACTATAGAAGCCCCCAAGTAAAGAAGACAAACGGTTCAGGTAGCACACAAGCAATGGCCTTACGGAGCAGCCGAGTTACCGAGCACCTCTCATATTGTTTTCTAGCAAACACTTTGTTTTTCTTTTGGGGTTTTCGGTTTCCCTTAGTTTTTTGTTGGCTTTCATTTGTTTTTCACAATAAAAATTAAATATATACTTTTTAGAAAAGGTGAATATTTTTTCTAAAAAATAAATAAAACATTATTAAAAAACTATTCTATAAAAACTTTGAACCATTTTTTTAGTCACAAAATTTCATATGTAGAAAGTGTACGTGAACTTTAGATGACCATTTTTAAATGATGCTCCTTATGTATTTAAAAAAATGTCCATGCACTGAAAAATGTTCATCATGAAATTTGGGAACTTTTTTTTTGAAATTTGGGATTTTTTTTGAAATTTGGGAACATTTTTGTAATTCATGATCAATTTTAAAATTCATGAAGATATTTTAAAGTGGAAGAACGTTTTTTGAAATTTAGAAAATTTTGAAACACATGAAGATTTTTTAATGTTTTAAAAATTGAGGAAAAACATTAAAAATCCTAACAAATAATTTGCCAACACTTCCTGAATTCGTAAATAATTTTGATTTTGAATTATATTTAAACACAATTTTTTTAAAAAATCTTAGTACTTTCAAAATGTTAGATTATCTCCCTAATGGAAAACCATTGAAATTAAAAAACCGACCAAGAAAATTCGTCTAGGGTATATCTTTTTGGAGAAACACCTGTAACTTTATTCATACTCATAACAATTACAGATACACTGATTTGGACCTAAAATCCAAGAAAATACAAAGTAACTTCTATGACTAAGAATTACAATGAAATTTCTCAAAAACGCGTTATTCTCGGTATCAATCTCCGCTCGAAGAAATACTTCAAAGATTCGGTAAAGAGGATTCAATTAGACTGCAACAATGATGTTGTCATTCTTTTACCCACACGAACATTATCAATAATGGTTTTTGAAAGCGCCTTGAATCGCCCATCTAAAAAGGTGGAAAACCTTGATCGATGAACGTACTTGAGCCGGGGATGATCCCCAGAAGTGCAGGTTGTCGAATCACTATATCTTCACCTTGATGTCGATGTAAGATTTCACCTCCAAAAAAAATCAGACCAACAAAAAAACTTGACACGGCAACACAAACTTATCAGATCCGAATAATCGGATCTGCGAGGACAGGAAACTCTTTAACTTGATGGCACCGCCAAAAGAATGAGAAAAAAATTATTCTCAAAAACTATGATGATGACTAGATGTTGACGAAGAATATGAAGGTCCTAAAGATCCGAGATCGCCCCCACCTCTCAGCGCATCATCCGGAGGCAAGAGGACCTAAACTCCTCCCATAGCGGCGGTGGCGACGGCACGTGAAACCCTCCTGTCGCTGAAAAGATATCTGCGCTTTTTTTTTTGAGGGGCAGATGTCTGCGGTTTCTGGCTAAGCATATGGGCCGGCCCATGGGAGCGTCGCGCGCGGCCGCGTATGCACAACTCCATTGCGGGCTGGCCTATGGGAGCCTTGCGCGGGGCGCGCGTATGCACAACCGCTAGGGCTATTTTCTCGCCTACTTTGATCCTTCGGTCTTGCCTCTAGCACTCCACTAAACTACCGTTCAACCACCGTAGATCATGTAGCAGTTTTAGGTAGGTTATATGTGGACCGGTTCAGGCCGGTTTTAGAACCTTTCGTGTTTTTCTTCTTCTTCCATTTTTATGTGTTTTTCTATCAGTTTCTCATCGGGGTTTAGTTTTCTTGTGTTTTATTTGGTTTTTTTCTTGTCTTTTTATTTTGATTTTTTTCCTTTCTCATTTTTTCAATACATGTGTACTTCTTTCGACTCACGTTGTACATTTTTCGTATATATTGGAAACATTTTTTCATACATATGAAATATTTTCTGAATACATGATTACCATTGTTTTTCAAATACATGTTTTGTACTTTTTCAATATGTGTTAAAAAAATTCAAGTAAACGTTGACATATTCTTTTGAATGACACAAAACATTTTTTACAGCAACATTTTTGTAAAAGTTATAAACAAAATTTAAATGCCTGATTCTTTTTAGAATGTAATGCACATTTTTTTAAAAGTTGTGAATTTGTTTATTTAATACACGGACATTTTCTTTTTTACATTGGATAAATTTTTTCTAAAAATGTCATGTGCATTTCTTTGTAACCTGTGGACATTTGTTAAATGACACAAACATGTTTTCTTAAATTAACTGTGGTTAATATTTTCTAAATAAATTTTAGTTTTGGAATATGTTTGTTTACAATATTTTCAACAATATGAACAAAATAAAAGAAAAAAGAAAGAATGAATGAAAAAACTAACCTGCAGGAAGCTACTTGAACCGGTCCAATAGTAGCAGCGAAGAGGGTGTGCCCTTGAAGCGAGACCTTCCTCGGTGTCGCTAGAAGCGAGACATATTCCCCAACACCCAACGAGCCACTATAGGAGGTCCCCTCAAATGCATATGAGAATATAAACAACTATATAAGGCCCCATTCGTCTCACTAGGCCCAGTGAGAACTCCATGGCGATCTAGGCCCAAAGCTTTAGCTGTTCAGGCCCTTTTCTCTTTCTGGTTCGTCCAATCGCTTATGCTGTGCAACCAGTCTAAAAAAAAAGGTATTTCTGTGGCAAGCAAAGCAATCATGGAGTGGAGCCATGCATAATGTAGCGTCGTATGATAGGGTCGGAGATGAATAATTAGAGTAGCTGGAGTGACCCTGATCCCACAAACTAAAGGCAAACACACGGCCACTAAAGGCTACCTACTAATTGAGCATGCAAATGCATTTTGACCAGGAGAGCCCCACATGCATGCAGATTTGGCCATGAGAATCGCCAGGAACATGATCACTTCCATTGCGGCCTGTCTACTTGCGCTACGGAGATCCCTAAAAAAAAATTGTGCTATGGAGTACTAAAAATAGTAAACATGTTATATTTACTGATTGGTTGTAGGAACTAAAACTTCTGTACGCGAGAAATTAAAACTTCTGATTGTGCCACGGAGTACTAAGAATTAATTTTCTCTCTTTTTTTCTACACGACAAATGTAATTTATCCAGCTTTTTTGTCAAGTTAATTCACAAAAAAGTGTATTCTATTCTGTTATATTTTCAAAAAAATAAGAATTTCTGTACCAGTTATCTGAAAGTTTAATTATTATTTTTGTGTGGGAATCTGAAATTTTAGTCATTGTGTAGAAGAAATGCTGATGTATTAAATAGTTTGAGATCTAGGACTGGAACTTAAAAGCTATGGCAACAAAGAAAAATATACATTGAAGAAGGGAAGAAGCAACTACATTGTCTTCACCCAACATTTTTGTTATTAGGTCCCAGGCCTAGCAATAATTCGGATCCTAACCCTGGGCCACGCTATGAGTGCGACGTGGGCCACACGCTTTAGCACTCCGGTACAAACAAACAAATCAAACAGGGGATCCTAAAAAAAAATATTCAAACAGGGCTTTGCCTACATTGTCTTCATCGTTTCAACAGGACACAAATCATGGACCATCTCCCTCAATCCCATGCTCGGTCTCAAACAAAGGCCGGAGTAGGTTCACTAGTGCCACTTTCTGAGGATCAAATTAATACCTAGCTAATTAATTAATTACCCCTAAAAAAGCTAATTAATTAATTAAGGTGGGAGTTGCACGCAGAAGCAGTAGCTTAGCTAGCTACCTACTCCCTCCATTCTAAAATACTATAAGACTTTTTAGATATTTTAATATGAACTACATACGGCAAAATGAGTGAACCGATACTCTAAACTATGTCTATATACATTTGTATTTAGTTTATATTAAAATCTCTAAAATGCCTTATATTTAGAAAAGGGGAGTAGTTTGTTTATTTATTTTTAAGGAACAGATCAAGAAACATATATTCTGATGTTCACAAACGATTCAAAAGGCTCTTCTTTTCATGTAAGGAGGAATATCTGGAACTGGCACTCCTGGGCAGGGGCGAGCTGCATCTGCATCTACCCTGTTGCACCATTGCTAGTTTAGCCTGATGCACTCATGCACACGCTTGATCCAAGTGCTAAACTATCAGTAGAAACCAACTTGACCCTGTTGCCGGTGCAACAGGGTCGCTCCATGCAGCTCCGCCCCTGCTCCTGGGAGAGAATATACCCTTTTGCAGAATCTTCCAAACGGGCAGCAAAAAAGATGACATACTAATGAAGCATAGAATACACGTGCCACAGTGTAGAGAAACAAGACATATCAAGATATACTCCTTCCCGTCCTATTTACTTGGTATATAAGATTTGTCTGAAGTCAAACTTCATAAAATTTACCAATCTATATCCAAAAATATCAACATCTATAATACAAAAGCTATACAATATGAAAATTAAATTCATGACGCATCTAATGATATTTCAATTTATATTGTGAATGTTGATATATTTCTCTATAAAGTTGGTCAAACTTTATGTTTTGACTTCAGACAATCTTATATAAGGAGTAAAAATGACCGGAGAAAGTATGAGAACAACTCCAGCGCAGCGTCGTCATATCAGCACCATCATCATAACAAATGTTGGTTTTTTTATTTAAAAAACCACTGTAGCAAAGTTATTATCCTTCCTTCAATCGTTATAATTTTTGGAGCGTGCTCCCAACCAAGCCGCGAGCCTTCATATTTGAAGTTTGGGTGAGAAAAATATAGCGCACCTTCCATTCACCAAAAATTTAGCACCATGGAGGTTTCAAAACGTGTGCTTCATATTGCTCCCCCCCCCCACATTCCCCCGCCATATTTTGTTTGGTGCCATCTCCACCGTCCGGACCGCCGCGATTTGGGCCCAATCACCTACGCTGAGTTGTTTTAGAACATTCCATGCTCCTAGCGTGCTTTAGAGGCTACCAATATGATGAATCTATTGGAGTTGTCATATATATTTGGCCGGCTATTTTTTTTTTGAACTGAAACCACAGAACAACCTTTCTACGAAAATTTCATGAAAGTAAAGTATATACAAAGTACATAAAGTAAAAAGAAGGAAAAGAAAACTCAGCCTACTCCTATTTTAGTAAAGCCTAGAGGTAACATGTAAGCTTAAGTCAGAGATTGATCAATCCAGCTAGAAAGTTGAGCTTCAAATTTATCCTTTATTCTGTGCCTTAGCAGAAGCAAATCCAACCTAACAGAGGTTTTCAATGACTGAACTGATGCATCTCGTGCCTTGAAGATTTTACTATTTCTTTGCATCCATATATTCCAGCAACCCATGATAGTGATCTCCATGGCAATAGGGGCAGGCAGAGTTTGAATTGTGAATAAGATCTCATCATAAAATTGAATGCCGCTGTTTCTGTAACCCAAGAAGGAATTCCAATAGCTTAAAGCAAAGTCATAGTCACAGAAAAGATGCATAACAATTTGCTCGGTGTTACTCTAGCATAATTCACAATTATATGATGGCAAGAAGAATGTCTTTTTGTGTAGCAGATTTCTTGTATTGACTCTATCATGCATCAGCAACTAGTAAAAATATTTTGTATCTTAGCATGGCAGCATTTTTCCATATTTTATTGAAAATGTGTGCAACAAGGTCTCCTTTGGACAACTCCTTGTACATCTTGATGGAGGAATAATTGGTACCCCATGGATATATCCATCTGTCAACATGAGTTGATCTGCATTTGCTGAGTAATGGCTTGCAAATCTTGGAATTGTTGATGAGCCTGGGTTGAGAGTGGAGTATGGAAGTTTTCCACAATATATGTTGCTTGGAGAAACTCTTTGATAGTCAAGTTAACATTGGAGGAGTAGGAGAAAAGCTCTGGGAATTTGTCTTTAATTGTTCCATGACCCCAATTATCTTGCCAGAAAGTAATGGTGTTACCGTGTCCAACTTCTCCTCTGGCCATCGGGTAGCAATTTAAGGATGCTTTTCCACCAGAAAGAGCCCACATGCCTGCTTGTAATCACACCATCAGGGTAGTAGGATTCCCAAATAAGCTTTACCCATGACAGATTTTCATTATGGAGGAATTTATGAAGATGTTTCATAAGAAGGCATTTATTGTGAGTGGCAATGTCAAGAATTCCCAAACCTCGTTCCTTGGGGATGCAAACCTTTTTCATGAAATTAGTGATGTACCTCTGTCCTCCATGTCATATTTCTTCCACAAGCAGTGCCTCAAGTATTTATTTGTTCTAAAATGCCCACAGGTAGATCTAGAGTGCACATGAAGAAAGTGGGTAAACTGGTGAAGACTGACTTAATCAAAGTGAGCTTATCTCCATATGATAGAAAAGTAGAACATCCAGAAAGTCTTTTATCAATCCTTTTGATAACTGGTACAAAATCTTCCATTTTTCACTTAGAAAGGCTTAGGGGAAGACCAAGGTATGTAAAAGGGAAACTTCCAATGCTGCATTCTAGTCTAGCAGCCAGAGCTTGCATCTTATCAGAGCTGGTATTGATAGGCACCATAACAGAGTTTTCAAAATTCACCCCCAGACCAGTGAAAACGGTGAAGTGAAGGAGGAGGTTTTTTAGTTGTTCTACTTGGGTTTCAGGTATAATCAAGACAATATCATCTGCATACTGGATTACTGGGAAATCTTGGCAGGGGTGAGCTTCCAAAGGTTTACTGATCAAGTTGTTATGCATAGCCTCATTCTTAATAGACTGTAATAAGTTAGTAGCCAGTGCAAAAAGTAACGGCGAGAGAGAGAGAGAGAGAGAGAGAGAGAGAGAGAGAGAGAGAGAGAGGAATCCCTGTCTCACCCCTCTCTTGCATAAAAACTGTTTGCGAGGCACTCCATTGAGCAGAACTGAGAAAAAACCAGAGGAAAAAAATCATATCTATCCACATAAGCCATATAGGGCCAAAACCTCTTGCAATAAGGATTTCTTTTATGGTTTGGTGCTCAATGAGATCAAAAGCTTTCTCAAAACCGAATTTTAAAACAATGATAACTTCCTAATGCAATCTGGTAGTAGCTAGAAAAGGCATGTACACACCACTCACAACGACGGCCGCTCATACCCTGCACCCAGCGTGCTCGGGTTTCTCTTGCCTCCCGCCCGAGACGTCACCGGTCCAACTCGTCTCTTGTGGTCTTAGGACCATGGAGGCACCTTCGGCTCGCTTCAGTGCTTATAGTCGTCACTAGGTGGTCAACAGACCTGGATGTATTTTTTACTTATGATGTTCTTTATACTACAGATCGGAAATTTTACTAAAAAGAATCAAGAGTGCACTGTAAAATACTAGCTACTGCCAGTAGGACAACTGATTTTTCCACTTCAGTTTTCCTACCCGGAACGAGCTTAGCGGTGGTTGGGGGCCACAATTTAAGCACAAGAAACAAACAATGTCGATCGAAGGACGAGCCAGAGGAGGCAGTGACAAACGATGGGAAGGGCTTCTTGACGTCCCGTCGCCACCCGCAGACACATCGCCATTGTTCGCTTGGAACCTTGTACAGTAGGCAGGTCGTGTAGTTGTACCGGCGGCAGCATTTGCGTTTCTCTCGGCCCATCGAGTGCGGTGAGTGACGCACGGAGGAGAGCGACGTCGGTCGGCATGCGTCCTTTGCTGCTGGTTTGGTTGTTTCCCGGTATAAAATGGTGAGATATTTCTCACTGAAAAAATTGCCGCTGGTATAGTTGCAGATGTCTGAATTTACGGCTTCTGAAAATTGATCAGTGGGTGAGTGTTGTTTCTGCGCCCCTGCGCGCATGAGCATGAGCATGACCACCAAGACGTAAATGGCCGCAATAAACCATTGCAGGGAGTGTGGTGGTGAAGTAGAGTATGGTCCACGATCGGTCAGGCCCGGAGGAATTTCTAGTTTCTAGTGAAGTGCACCGGCGCCCCGCTCTTGTCAGTTTATTTACTTGCCAACCGGGGTGAAAGTGAAACCAGAGTCGTCGTGGGAAGCAGATTTCACACGGAGGGAAGGAAGCGAGCAAGAATGCTTTCGTTGAGTGATGCTGCTTGCGTGCATACGTACGTCGCGTGATCGAGTTGTGTATTATATTACGTACTGTAGATCGATGGATGGATGGATTGATCTTTAGGCCACGTGAAAGATCTTTGAGTTTAGCTCTATCCGGCTACCGAAATCGGGGTGGTTTCCTCTTTCATGTGCGCTTCGCTCTGAACCACCTGATGGGAAAAGAATGTAACATGATCTAGCACACGTATCTTAGCGCTGTCACCGCAGCAGCACCCAGAAAAAGCGTAATAATGCAGACAAAACAAAAACAAAACAGGCCTTGGCCGTTCCTTCCGTTTCCTTCGCGCCTTTTCATGGACGTTTTTCATTTTTAAGCATGTCGGTAGAGCATAAAAAATTGTGGCAGTGGCGGCAGCAGTCAGTACGTTTTTCTTTTTTAGACACTGGCAGCAGTACGTACTAGTACAACGTACATTGCACGCCACATGCCGGCGCGCGAGATCACGTGCGCGGAGCCCCCTCCTCCTCGGCCATGTCCCGTCGGGCCGTACGATCGCAGGGGTCTTCCTGCTAGGCCGTCAGATGGGCCTCGAGATGCGCACTCGTTCCCCGTCCGCATGGCCTCTTTCCGTCTTGTTGCTCACTCTGATGAGAGAAAATGTACATCCTCACCCCTGTTTTTGTGCTTTCCTGAATTGATTTGCATAAAATATCTCGAAAGTTGTTCTAAAAGCATCTATAGCCGCCGATAGCAAATTCGGCGCCTTGCACGTGTTCGGGCGTGTCTGCAATCGGTCACATTTTAAATTTTTTCACTCCATATTGTTGGGAACGCAATAATTTAAAAAATTCGCCTACGATCACGCAAGATCTATCTAGGTGATGCATAGTAACGAGCGGGGAGAGTGTGTTCACGTACCCTCGTAGACCGAAAGCGGAAGAGTTATATCAACGCGGTTGATATAGTTGTACGTCTTCACGATCCGACCGATCCTAGCACCGAACGTACGGCACATCCGTGTTCAGCACACGTTCAGCTCGATGACGTCCCTCGTACTCTTGATCCAGTTGAGGCCGAGGAAGAGTTCCGTCAGCACGACAGCGGGGCGACGGTGATGATGAAGTTACCGGCGCAGGGCTTCGCCTAAGCACTACGACGATATGACCGAGGTGTGTGACTGTGGTGGGGGGCACCGTACACGGCTAAGACAAATCTTGAGTGCCTTTGGGGTGCCCCCTGGCCACGTATATAAAAGAGGGGAGGGAAGAGGTGGCCGGCCCAAGGGGGGCGCGCCAGGTGTGGGGAATCCTACTAGGACTCCCCAATCCAAGTAGGATTCCCCTCCACTTTCCTATTCAGAGTAGGAGAGAAGGAAAGAGAGGCCGCGCCCCCACCCCTTGTCCAATTCGGTTTGGGCAGGGGGAGGCGCGTGCCACCTCTTGGCCCTTCCCCCCTCTTTCCACTAAAGCCCAATAAGGCCCATTACTTCTCCCGGCGAATTCCCGTAACTCTCCGGTACTCCGAAAAATACTCGAATCACTCGGAACCTTTCCGATGTCCGAATATAGCCTTCCAATATATCGATCTTTACGTCTCGACCATTTCGAGACTCCTCGTCATGTCCGTGATCTCATTTGGGACTCCGAACAATCTTCGGTACATCAAATCACATAACTCATAATACAAATCGTCATCGAACGTTAAGTGTGCGGACCCTACGGGTTCGAGAACTATGTAGACATGACCGAGACACATCTCGGTCAATAACCAATAGCGGAACCTGGATGCTCATATTGGCTCCTACATATTCTACGAAGATCTTTATCGGTCAAACCGCATAACAACATACGTTGTTCCCTTTGTCATCGGTATGTTACTTGCCTGAGATTCGATCGTCGGTATCCTCATACCTAGTTCAATCTCGTTACTGGCAAGTCACTTTACTCGTTCCGTAATGCATCATCCCGTAACTAACTCATTAGTCACAATGCTTGCAAGGCTTATAGTGATGTGCATTACCGAGAGGGCCCAGAGATACCTCTCCGATACACGGAGTGACAAATCCTAATCTCGATCTATGCCAACCCAACAAACACCTTTGGAGACACCTGTAGAGCATCTTTATAATCACCCAGTTACGTTGTAACGTTTGATAGCACACAAGGTGTTCCTCCGGCATTCGGGAGTTGCATAATCTCATAGTTTGAGGAACATGTATAAGTCATGAAGAAAGCAGTAGCAATGAAACTGAAACGATCATAATGCTAAGCTAACGAATGGGTCCTGTGCGTCACATCATTCTCTAATGATGTGATCCCATTCATCAAATGACAACACATGTCTATGGCTAGGAAACTTAACCATCTTTTGATTAACGAGCTAGTCAAGTAGGGGCATACTAGGGACACTCTGTTTGTCTATGTATTCACACATGTACTAAGTTTCCGGTTAATACAATTCTAGCATGAATAATAAACATTTATCATGAAATAAGGAAATAAATAATAACTTTATTATTTCCTCTAGGGCATATTTCCTTCAGTCTCCCACTTGCACTAGAGTCAATAATCTAGTTCACATCACCATGTGATTTAACACCAATACTTCACATCACCATGTGATTAACACCCAAAGTTTACATTGCTATGTGCTCAACACCCAAAGGGTTTACTAGAGTCAGAAATCTAGTTCACATCGCCATGTGATTAACACCCAAAGAGTACTAAGGTGTGATCATGTTTTGCTTGTGAGAGAGGTTTAGTCAATGGGTCGGCCACACTCAGATCCGTATGTATTTTGCAAATTTTTATGTCTACAATGCTCTCCTCGGAGCTACTTTGGCTAATTGCTCTCACTTTCAATATGTATCCGGATTGTGACTTAGAGTCATCCAGATCGGTGTCAAAGCTTGCATCGACGTAACTCTTTACGACGAACTCTTTATCACCTCCATAACCGAGAAATATTTCCTTAGTCGTCTAAGGATAATTTTGACCGCTGTCCAGTGATCTACTCCTAGATCAAAATTGTACTCCCTTGCCAAACTCAGGGCAGGATATACAATAGGTCTAGTACACAGCATGGCATACTTTATAGAACCTATGGCTGAGGCATAGGGAATGACTTTCATTCTCTCTCTATCTTTTTCCGTGGTCGGGCTTTGAGTCTTACTCAACTTCACACCTTCCAACACAGGCAAGAACTCTTTCTTTGACTGTTCCATTTTGAACTACTTCAAAAACTTGTCAAGGTATGTACTCATTGAAAAAACTTATCAAGCGTCTTGATCTATCTCTATAGATCTTGATGCTCAATATGTAAGCAGCTTCACCGAGGTCTTTCTTTGAAAAACTCCTTTCAAACACTTCTTTATGCTTTCCAAAAAAATCTACATCATTTCCGATCGACAATATGTCATTCACATATACTTATCAAAAAGGCTGTAGTGCTCCCACTCACATTCTTGTAAATACAGGCTTCACCGCGAGTCTGTATAAGACTATATGCTTTGATCAACTTATCAAAGCGTATATTCCAACTCCGAGATGCTTGCACCAGTCCATAGATGGATCGCTGGAGCTTGCATATTTTGTTAGCACCTTTAGGATTGACATAACCTTCTGGTTGCATCATATACAACTCTTCTTTAATAAATCCATTAAGGAATGCAGTTTTGTTTATCCATTTGCCAGATTTCAAAAATGCGGCAATTGCTAACATGATTTGGACAGACTTAAGCATCACTACGAGTGAGAAAAATTCATCGTAGTCAACACCTTGAACTTGTCGAAAACCTTTCGTGACAAGTCGAGCTTTGTAGATAGTAACACTACCATCAGCGTCCGTCTTCCTCTTGAAGATCCATTTATTCTCAATGGCTTGCCGATCATCGGGCAATTCCACCAAAGTCCATACTTTGTTTTCATACATGGATCCTATCTCAGATTTCATGGCCTTAAACCATTTTGCGGAATCTGGGCTCATCATCGCTTCCTCATAGTTCGTAGGTTCGTCATGGTCAAGTAACATGACCTCTAGAAAAGGATTACCGTACCACTCTGGTGCGGATCTTACTCTGGTTGACCTACGAGGCTCGGTAGTAACTAGATCTGAAGTTACATGATCATCATCATTAGCTTCCTCACTAATTGGTGTAGGAGTCACAGGAACAGTTTTCTGTGATGAACTACTTTCCAATAAAGGAGCAGGTACAGTTACCTCGTCAAGTTCTACTTTCCTCCCACTCACTTCTTTCGAGAGAAACTCCTTCTCTAGAAAGGATCCATTCTTAGCAACAAAGATCTTGCCTTCGGATCTGTGATAGAAGGTGTACCCAACATATTCTTTTGGGTATCCTATGAAGACGCACTTCTCCGATTTGGGTTCGAGCTTATCAGGTTGAAACTTTTTCACATAAGCATTGCAACCCCAAACTTTAAGAAACGACAGCTTAGGTTTCTTGCCAAACCATAGTTCAAACAGTGTCGTCTCAACGGATTTAGACGGTGCCCTTTTCAACGTGAATGTAGCTGTCTCTAATGCATAACCCCAAAACGATAGTGGTAAATCGGTAAGAGACATCATAGATTGCACTATATCCAATAAAGTACGGTTATGACGTTCGGACACACCATTATGCTGTGGTGTTCCAGGTGGCATGAGTTTGTGAAACTATTCCACATTGTTTTAATTGAAGGCCAAACTCGTAACTCAAATATTCGCCTCTGCGATCAGATCGTAGAAACTTTAATTTCTTGTTACGATGATTCTTCACTTCACTCTGAAATTCTTTGAACTTTTCAAATGTTTCATACTTGTGTTTCATCAAGTAGATATACCCATATCTGCTCAAATCATCTGTGAAGGTCAGAATATAATGATACCCGCCGCGAGCCTCAACACTCATCGGACCAGATACATCAGTATGTATTATTTCCAATTAGTCAGTTGCTCGCTCAATTGTTTCGGAGAACGGAGTCTTAGTCATCTTGCCCATGAGGCATGGTTCGCAAGCATCAAGTGATTCATAATCAAGTGATTCCAAAAGCCCATCAGCATGGAGTTTCTTCATGCGCTTTACACCAATATGACCTAAACGGCAGTGCCACAAATAAGTTGCACTATCATTATTAACTTTGCATCTTTTGGCATCAATGTTATGAATATGTGTATCACTACGATCGAGATTCAATAAACCATTTATATTGAGTGTATGACCATAGAAGGTTTTATTCATGTAAATAGAACAACAATTATTCTTTGACTTGAATAACCGTATTGCAATAAACATGATCCAATGATATTCATGCTCAACGCAAACACCAAATAACATTTATTTTAGGTTCAACACTAATCCCGAAGGTAAAGGGAGTGTGCGATGGTGATCTTATCAACCTTGGAATCACTTCCAACACACATCATCACCTCGCCCTTAACTAGTCTCTATTTATTTTGCAACCCCCGTTTCAAGTTACTACTCTTAGCAACAGAACCATTATCAAATACCGAGGTGTTGCTATAAACACTAGTAAACTACACATCAATAACATGTATATCCAATATACCTTTTGTTAACTTTGCCATCCTTCTTATCCGCCAAGTATCTAGGGCAGTTCCACTTCCGGCGACCATTTCCTTAGTAGAAGCACTCAGTTTCAGGCTTGGGTCTAGCTTTGGGCTTCTTCATGGGAGTGGCAACTTGCTTGCCATTCTTCTCGAAGTTCCCTTTCTTTCCCTTGCCCTTTTACTTGAAACTAGTGGTCTTGTCAACCATCAACACTTGATGCTTTTTCTTGATTTCTACCTTCACCGATTTCAGCATCGCGAAGAGCTTGGGAATTGTTCCCGTTATCCCTTGCATATTATAGTTCATCACGAAGTTCTAGTAACTCAGTGATAGTAATTAGAGAAATCTGTCAATCACTATCTTATCTGGAAGATTAACTCCCACTTGATTCAAGTGATTGTAGTACCCAGACAATCTGAGCATATGCTCACTGGTTGAGCTATTCTCCTCCATCTTGTAGGCAAAGTACTGTCAGAGGTCTCATACCTCTCGACATGGGCATGAGTATGAAATACCAGTTTCAACTCTTGGAACATCTTATATGCTCCTTGGCGTTCGAAACGATTTTTAAAGTCCCGATCCTAAGCCGTAAAGCATGGTGCACTAAACTATCAAGTAGTCATCATACCGAGCTTTGCCAAATGTTCACAACGTCTGCATCTGCTCCTGCAATAGGTCCGTCACCTAGCGGTGCATCAAGGACATAATTCTTCTGTGCAGCAATGAGGATAATCCTCAGATCACGGACCAAGTCCGCATATTTGCTACTATCATTTTTCAACTTAGTTGTCGGTGTACAAAAGAAGGGGCATACCTTTGTACCCCTTTACCTATGCATGGATAGTCGGAGCCGCGCCCACGGCCACACCAAGCAGAACGGGGGAGGTGAACCAAGGTAAAACCGAAGCCCAAGACAACCAGAGCAACGCCAAGACCAAGACCACAAAAGAGCAGAGAGATGAAGCAGGTTCCCCCGGCAAGACCCTTGCCGGGGCAGCCTCCGCGGCCCCGGCAAGGCCCTTGTCAGGGCGGCTCGTCCAACACCAGCGGAGCGCACCACCCTTGAGCCCACGGTCTCCAACACCATCGACCACGTTGGGCCAGGGCTCGGGAGGCACCTCCATGGTGGCATGCAGATCTTTGTGAAGACAAGGAATATTCAAGATCAGATGAGGATTAACAGACAACGATCCTCGGCAACATCCTTGCCGAGGAGAGCCACAAGACCCCCGGCAAGATCCTTGCCGGGACGACAGCACGCCACGGCAAGACCCTTGCCAGGCCACCCGGCAAGGCCCTCGCCAAGGGCGCCAGCAGGGCCACCTCCAGGCCCGCACCAACCAAGTCTCCACCGCCGTTCGCATGCAGCTGCCAGCCCAACTAGCTGGGCAGGCACCTGCGTGGCAACATGCAGCTTCCAGGCCAACTCAGCACACGCCTGCGTGGTGGCATGTAGATCTTCGTGAAGACCCTACCACCGCGCCACCTCAGCTGCCTGCCTGCCTACATGGCGCCGCATGCGTAGCTGGCCAGGGCGCGTGTCGAAGCGAGGAGGAGCAGCGACGGACGGGACGGGCCTCGTTCCCGTCCCCGATAAAGCAAGGGGACACCTAAGCCACGCATTAAATGCGTCTTGTCCTGTAATACAATCGATAAGCTCATAGCACTGTAGGCCTTTCCACCTCCTGTGTGCCTCTGTGGCAGCTATAAAAGGAGGACCATGGCGTACTGGAGAGGGATTCGGCTCTTTGAAACCACGCATCCACCATAGCTAGTTCGAGAGCTCAAGAACTCTTTGAAATACAGCCACCAAAGCAGGACTAGGGTTTTACGCATCCTCGCGGCCCGAACCTGGGTAAACGATCCTTGTGCTGATTACTAATCCTGCTCTTCTTACAACCCCGCGCACCGGCAACCGTAGTAGGGATTCTTGTGATCCCATAGGTGTCGTTTCCCACCGACATCTTTGGCACGCCAGGTAGGGGGGCGCAATTGTGAGAATCTGGTCTAGTAGTTAGCCTAGCGTTTCTTCATCACCATGGCTCCCAAGAAGGAGACGGCCAGGAGAAAAGGGCGCCGCCTGTGAACGCGACGGACGCCAGCGCCGCAACAGAAAAGCTAAGTCATTCAGAGCCTTGAGTTATTTCCTTTTAGACATAAGGTTATCGTCCTCGGAGATCTTGCCTATGTATGAAAAACCTGCACGCAAAGGGGCCCTCCCGCAATTGGCAACGCCCTTGTTCTGTTTCGAGTCCGTTCAACAGCTCAAGCGGCTGCGTCGAGAGTGGCAGGGTAGCCTTCCGCACTTGGCAATGCTCTCGATTCTGACTCGAGTCAAGCTCGACAGTTCGGGCGGTCGCGCTAAGGGCGGTAAGGTGGTTTGCCCGGCAGCAAGCACACTCGGCAGGCCAATGGGGATCCGTCCCCAAGACGCCGCCCTGGGTTTACGCGCCGGCAGGCCTACCCAATTAACGTAAGGTGGACATACAATGGAGGATCAAACAGGAAAATAACATGCATAATATCAAAGTACTGCAGAAGTTATATTACATCGCTTGTTGCCGCAGTTCTAACTAAAGATAAAAATCGTCTTGGTTGTGAACTTGCAGCAACGAAAAGAAACGGGGTGCCTAATCCCGGTGCTGGCCCTCCACCCTCAGAATTCCGCCGACACCGCTGATGATGGGCTTGATGCGCTCCCTGAGCGGTGCGAGGTCAGTATCCTCCGGCAAGCTCTCCAGCGCGGCGTCGAAGTCGAGGTCGGGGTACTAGTACGCCACCTTGGTGAGAACCTTGGTCATGGTGCCCTGGCAAAGCCTCCGGGCCTCGTCGGCCAGCGAGGCCGCCCAGTTGGCGTGAAGCTGCTCCAAAGCCCCGAGAACACACTCGAAGGATAGGGTTAGCTTGGCGTTGGTGGTCCCGCTGCGCTCTGGGGCGTACCTTACATTTGGCATCCCCATAGCGGTTAGCTGCGCGGTGATCCTGCCGGCGACGTCCTAGAGACGGCCGATCCAGTGGTTCACACCCTCCGCGGAATCCTTGTGCTCGGCAGCCTCGTTCTTCCGCAGCTGCTTCTCGGTCTCCAGCTCCTTGGCCAGGGTCCCCTCCCGGGCTTTGGCCTCCGTGAGCATCCCCTCGAGGCCCTCCAGCTTCAGCGTGAGGTCCTTGATGGACTTGTTGGCCTCGGAGAGCTCCCCAGCCCTGCTGATGGCCGCGCCCTGCGCCTCTGTCAGGGCGCCGTTGAGCGTGTCCTTCTCCTGGGACAGCTTCAGGGCCTGCTCCTTCAGCCCATCCCGCTCCACCTCCAGCTCCTTCACCTTGCCAGCGTGAACCAGAGCCTGGGCATCGAGTGTCTCTTTGTGCCTCTGCTCCAGATCTTGGGTCCGCTGCACGACAAGCTTCTCCACCTCCTTGTCCTTGGCGCGGAGTTTGGCGTCGAGGTCCGCCTCGCGCTTGGCGAGGTCCTCCTCCTGGGAGTTCAGCGCGGCCTGGTGCTGGGTCCGGGCGGCCTCGGCTGCCGCGGCCAAGCCCTTCGCCGTCTCCTGGGCCTTCTCGATGTCGGCCAGCTTCATGGTGAGCTCCACGTCATGCTTGGCCAGCTCGCCCTGGGCGGCCTTCAGCTCGTCACGAGCCTGGCGGAACCAGTCCTGCGTCTTGGCGACGCGCTTCTGGAGGTCCGCCTCCGGTTTCTCCACCACCACCGTCCTGGACCTAGCTTTGTCCAGGCGGGCACGGTGGAGCGCCCGGAGCCTCCGGAAGTTGGCGCCCATGGCCTGGAGCAGCCGCTCCTCCTGGGAGCCGTCGCCACCAATGCTCGGCTCGTCGACGACCTCGAAACCGGCGGAGGCGAGCACTTCGTCATCGAACACCTCTCCCTCGACGGGGGCCCTGGTACTCGACGCACCGGGGAGGTGGACGAAGAGGTCATCGCTCACCTTCAGGTACTTGCCGGAGCCGGAGGCAGCGGAGGAGGAAGGCTGGTCATCAAACACCTCCTCCTCGGTGGTGGCCTTGCCAGGCTCCCCAGCAGGCCCCTTGCTGGCCTCCTCGGCGGTATCCTTGCTGGGCTCCCCGGCAGGCCCTTTGGCGGCATCCTCCGCGGCGCCCCTGGCGGCCTCCTCGGCGGCGATCTTCTTGGCCTCAGCCGCGGCGTCCTTGGCCACGTCCTCGATGACGGTGTCCAGGTCCTCCCGGTCCGCCAAGAGAGGATCTGGATATCAAGAAGAGGGTGGGGTAGAGCCAAGATCAAAGATTCAAAAAGAAGAGAAAAAGCAGGGGCAAAAGGCGAGCGGCTTACCCGTGCCAGGCTGAGGAACAGAGGTCCCCCCCCCGCCGGCATCCGGCGCCGAGGCGAAGCCACCAGCACCCAAGTTCTCCTCCTCCTCCTCCATGTGCGTGGGCTCGAGGCTTGGCGCCCTTGCCGAGGACGCCCCTCGGGGCGGCGTGGTTGATGGGGACGGCATGTTGGGAGTAGCCTTCTGTGGCTCCTCCTGCATACCCGGCAAGGTCAGCACCAAAGCATCATACCCCTGACACATATCGATGAGGGGTGAGTGAGGAACATACACTGGGGGCTGCGCCGGGGGCTGCTGTTCGGGGTGCTCAACACCAGCAGTGGCGACCTTGAAGTGCCAGCCGGGGGCTGGCCGCCCGCCGAGACCTTGGCCCTCTTCACCCTCTGGGCCAGCGTCTCCGTGTCCCTACAAAGATGAAAACGAGTCGAGACAAGCGACACAGATTGAGGAGACAGAGATGACGGGAAAGAGCAAGATACTTACTCGTCGTCCACCTCCTCCTCTGTTGTTTTCCTCTTCCTCCTTGGGCTGAGGGATCCGAAGTCAAAGGTGACCCCCGCTGAGGGAGTCCTGGATTAGGGGGTCCTCGGACAGCCGGACTATATACTTTGGCCGGACTGTTGGACTATGAAGATAAAAGATAGAAGACTTCGTCCCGTGGCCGGGTGGGACTCTCCTTTGCGTGGAAGGCAAGCTTGGCAATTCAGATATGTAGATCTCATCCCTTGTAACCGACTCTGTGTAACCCTAGCCCCCTCCGGTGTCTATATAAACCAGAGGGTATAGTCCGTAGGACAACAACAATCATAATCATAGGCTAGCTTCTAGGGTTTAGCCTCTACGATCTCGTGGTAGATCAACTCTTGTAATACTCATATCATCAAGACCAATCAAGCAGGAAGTAGGGTATTACCTCCATCGAGAGGGCCCGAACCTGGGTAAACATTGTGTCCCCCACCTCCTGTTACCATCCGCCTTAGACGCACAGTTCGGGACCCCCTACCCGAGATCCGCCGGTTTTGACACCGACATTGGTGCTTTCATTGAGAGTTCCACTGTGCCGTCACGATAAGGCTTGATGGCTCGTCTTGTTGTCAAGGACAACATTACCTCTGGGGGAGCCCTGGCTGTAGGCCAAACTCTCCGACTAGGCGGCTTCGTCATGACCGCCCGTTCGGCCGTCGCGCCGACGATGACTTCTCGGGTCATCAAAAACAACCTCCACGTCGGCTCGGGATTCGCCGAGCAGATGGATCCAATGGAGCTCTCTTCCTTGAACGAGCTCTTGGATCGCATCGCCGCCCTGGGAGTCGCTACGGACTATGATCGGATCGGGCTTAAACCTGACCAAAGGGAGATTAACTCTCCGCCGGTCACCCATCAGATAGCGGTGGTGGAGGAGCAATGTAGCAATTCTTCCTCTATTTTGAGGACAAACTATGTCCGGATTCCCGAGCTCTCCGAGCCGGATACCCGTCTATGGGAGGACATGGCCCAAGCTTCGAACCTAGGATCAGACATTGGGCCAGAACTATTGGGTAACATCCCAGAGCCCGAACTGCCAAGCTCGGAAACTCCTCCGCCCCTGGGTCTCAGATCGGATCAGGGTTTGGACCTAAATCTACCCACCCACCTAGACATAAGTGATCTTTCCCACATTAGACAAGAGCCCCAAGAGACAATACATCACTACTGGGCCAGATTCCTCCTGGTAATGAGCAAGGTCAAGGACTGTCGCGAGGAAGACGCAATTTCATTCTTTTGCAAAATTTGCACGGACAAGGGAATCCTCAATGCCATAAGTCGCCATGACATAGCACACTTCGCTGACTTGGCGGCCATAGTACAGAAGTACTGTGCGATGGAAAGCGCCTGGAAAACCCAAACAAAATTCTGGGATCCTCTGGCTCTCACTAGACCCCCCGTCCGAACTAAAAGGGTGTACTCTCATAAGTCACCCGATCCAATTACAAAAAAACCAAAGCCCACTACAGGGCGTGGAACTATATTGGAGGGATGGCTCAATGGGCCATGCAAAATTCATAGTACACCGGATACCATGCCAACACACAACCTTAGAGCATGTTGGATACTCCGGCAGGTGGCCAAGAGCGGTGAGGATCTCCTCATCAACAATACCACAGAGCACCATCCCGTGGAAAATAACAATACAGTATTGACAGTCTTCGAGACCTTCGCCTCAAATAATAGGCGCAAGCGAGCACTCCGCAGCCTTGCCGAAGTCTGCCACGTTGCAGCAATAAATCCATGGAACGACATGGCTATAACCTTCAATGCCACTGACGAACCTCAATTCCGAATAGCCCGAGCACCAGCCGCTCTGGTCCTTAGTCCAATTGTGAACGGCTTCCGGCCTACTAAAGTGCTCATGGACGGTGGCAGCGGATTAAACCTCATCTACAAGGAGACTCTTAACAAAATGGAAATAGACAAGAGCCGCATTGAGCAAAGTAGCACGACCTTCAGAGGAATCATCCCTAGTCGGGAGGCACGATGTGCGGGAAAAATCACACTAGATGTGGTATTCGGCACACCGAAGAATTATAGGTCCGAAGAAATCACATTCCAAGTGGCCCCGTTCAGTAGCGGATACCACGCCCTTTTAGGGCGGGAGGCATTCACGATCTTCCAAGCTATACCCCATTACGGGTACATGAAGCTCAAAATGCCTGGGCCCAATGGAATCATCACTCTAGCTAGTGATCCGGACATAGCACTCCGCGCCGAAAATAAAACCGCCGCACTGGCCCTCGAGGCATTATCTGAAGCCCTTGCGGCCGAAGAACTAACTGCGCTGCGCTCCACAGTGGACAGGGACGACGTGATACTCGACAAAAGGCCCAAGTCCACCTCTTTTAAACCAGCGGACGAAATAGTCAAATTCCAGGTCCACCCAACGGACCCTACAAAAACAACATCCATCGGGGCACAGCTGAACCCCACAACAGACGCCGCACTGCGAGAGTTCTTGCGCGAGAATTGGGACATCTTCGCCTGGCATCCTTCAGACATGCCAGGAATCCCACGCAGGCTGGCCGAGCATAGCCTAAACATTCTAAAGGGATACAAGCCAGTCAAGCAGACTCTTCGGCGTTTCTCAGAGCCTAAGCGACAAGCCATGGGAGAGGAGCTAGCTAAGTTACTCAAGGCCGGATTCATTAGAGAAATAAAACATCCAGACTGGCTAGCAAACCTGGTAATGGTACCAAAGAAGGACAAATCCTGGCGCCTATGTGTCGATTTCAAGGACCTTAACAAGGCTTGCCCCAAGGATCCCTTCCCCCTCCCCCGCATCGATCAAATTATCGATGCAACCGCAGGTCACGACTCATTGTGTTTCCTCGACGCATACTACGGATACCATCAAATTAAGATGGCGGAGTCCGATCAAGCCGCAATGACATTCATAACTCCATACGGCCCCTTCTGTTTTAACACCATGCCTTTCGGGCTCAAAAACGCCGGTGCAACCTATCAACGCATGATCCAAACATGCCTGGAGAAACAAATCGGCAAAACACTGGAGGCATACGTAGACGATGTGGTCATTAAAACCAGACACATCGAATCCTTAATAGACGACTTGAGGCTCACGTTCGACAATCTCTGAACATAGGACATCAAGCTCAATCCAGAAAAATGCGTTTTCGGCGTGCCCGCCGGTAAGCTCTTGGGCTTCATCGTTTCCAATAGAGGAATTGAAGCAAATCCGGCCAAAATCCGAGCTCTGTCACAGTTGGCTATCCCAACAGACCTCAAGCAAATCCAGAAATTAACGGGATGCGTGGCTCCCTTAAGCCGCTTTATCTCCCGATTGGGAGAAAAGGCACTACCCCTTTATCGCCTTCTTCGACTCACCGAACACTTCGAGTGGACGGATGCGGCCACGACTGGATTGGAAGAAATAAAAGCCATCTTCGCCAGCAACCCAATCTTGGCCGCGCCAAATATCGGCGAACCAATGCTGTTATATATAGCGGCAACACACCAAGTTGTAAGCGCAGTGCTCGTCGTTGAACGAGATACGGACGGACATAAGTTCCCGCTTCAAAAACCGGTATACTATGTATCCACTGTCCTCACTCCATGCAAATCACGGTACCCACATTATCAAAAGATAGCATACGCGGTCTTCATGGCATCCCGAAAACTACGACACTACTTTCAAGAGTGTTCAATTACGGTGGGATCTAAAGTACCACTCAACGACATAATAAATAACCGCGATGCCATGGTCCAGATTGCTAAATGGGCTATTGAGCTCCTCCCGTTCGACATAACATACAAACCACGGCGAGCCATTAAGTCACAAGTACTGGCTGATTTCGTCGCCGAATGGACAGAAGCCGAACTCCCTAAAGAGTACGGCGCGTACTCCAATTGGATCATGCACTTTGACAGCTCTAAGATGCTGGCTGGTCTGGGGGCAGGCGTCATCCTCACATCCCCCACCGGAGACACAGTCCAATACGTACTCCAAATATTATATACAGACTCCAACAATGCAGCAGAATATGAGGCCCTGTTGCATGGTCTCCGGATGGCAGTCTCCATGGGCATTCAACGCCTAGAGGTGCGTGGGGATTCGAACCTCGCAATATCTCAAATAAATGGAGACTTTGACGCCAAGGACCCAAAAATGGCGGCTTACCACAACGCCGTCCTCAAAATGTCAGCTCGGTTCGAGGGGCTTGAATTCCACCACGTGGTCCGAGAAAACAATCAAGCGGCGGATATCCTCGCCCGCATCGGCGCTAAGCGCGACCCTGTCCCACCTAATATCTTCTTGGAAAGGCTGTTTAAGCCATCCGTAGTGTGGGAAGGGGAGACCGGCAAAAACAGTCCGGATCCAGCCACAGCGCCAGACCCTGACCACTCTGACGTAATCGGAGGCTCTGCCACCGAAATAACACCTTCGGCCCACGTGATTATGGCTGTCATCGCCCCGTGGACAGAACCCTTCTTGGCTTACCTAACTAGGCAAGAACTCCCTGAGGACCCAAACGAGGCACGTTGCATTGTGCGGCGGTCTAAAGCCTACAAGGTCCACGAGGGGGAGCTTTATAAGAAAAGCGCTACCAGAGTACTTCAAAGGTGCATCTCCGAAGAGGAAGGACGACAACTTTTGGCAGAAATTCATGCTGGACTCGGTGGCCACCACGCCGCAGCTCGGGCCCTTGTAAGCAAGGCCTTCCGTACAGGTTTTTACTGGCCGACGGCCCGAGTAGACGCACAGGACCTCGTTCAACATTGCGTCGGTTGCCAGCTTTTTGCAAACCAAAGCCATATGCCACCTATCGCTCTCCAAACAATCCCCATCACTTGGCCCTTTGCGGTCTGGGGCTTGATATGGTCGGACCCCTTAAAGGAGGAAGCCATAAGAAAAAATACCTATTGGTCATGGTGGATAAATTCACCAAATGGATAGAAGCCAAACCAGTTAAAACGGCCGAGTCCGGACCAGTGATAGACTTCATATCCGGGATTGTACACCGTTACGGTGTCCCCCACAGCATCATCACCGATAACGGCTCGAACTTTACAGCCGATGAGGTAAAAACTTGGTGCAGCAACATGGGCATTAAGCTCGATTATGCCTCTGTCTATCACCCTCAAACTAACGGTCAAGTCGAGGAGCAAATGGTCTTATCATGAGCGGCATTAAACCTAGATTAGTGCGATCCTTGAAGGAATCAGATACGCACTGCGTCGAGGAGCTCGACTCCGTACTATGGGGGCTGCGGACCACGCCGAATCGCCCTACCGGATACACACCGTTTTTATGGTGTACGGCGCAGAGGCGGTACTGCCCTGCGACATCATTCATGACTCACCTCGAGTGCGCATGTACGAAGAGAAAGAAGCCGAGCTTGATCGGCAGGATAGTTTGGACGCCCTGGAGGAGGAACGTGACGTGGCAAAAGCCCGCTCCGCATTCTATCAGCAACAGGCTCGACGGTATCAAAGCAGAGAAGTACGGGCCAAAACTTATAACGTTGGCGAACTCGTTCTACGCCTACCAGAGAAGAAAAAGGACAAGATCAAGCCCAAATGGGAAGGTCCCTTCGTTATTGACAAAGTTCTGACCGGTGGAGCGTACCGTCTGTGGGATGCATCGGACAATCGACTCGAGCCAAACCCATGGAACGCGGCCAGACTCCGAAGGTTCTACGCCTAGTGCCGGACTCTGTGTTCGTCTCCTTACCTCCGTCAATTTTTTATATATATCTGTTATCTGTCTTTTCTTTCTTTCTTTCTTCCCTTTTTCTTCACGGCCTTAAAAGGTTAAAATGTGTCTTGACTACACAATCTTGACGCGCTAGGCGTGCTCACTATACCTGCGGGCTTCTTATACAGAAGCTTAATATAACTATGTTCCGGGCTCTATGCCCCCGTACATGTGTTACTTTTACACATGTACCTTTTCTTCGCCATTATATGCATCGATATGACTTAAGTTTTGGCCAAGCTGGGTTGCCTGGCTCTTGTGTTCATGCCCTACGTTCCCGTTAATTCGGCTAGGGCATAAGGGGAGCACCTTTGCGATTGTTACTGCCGGGTCAGCCGGATGTGTACCTCAGACTGGGTGAAGCCGAAAGCTAGCGTTCTTAAGGGAATATTCGGTCGGTGAACAAAAGATGACCTTTACTTATTGTAATACATGCCCCCAGATGTTTATAAACTGCATCTCTTTTCGCAGTTCGGACATGCACATTAAATGCATGCGTACCCAGGGAAAGGAACCCTTAACGGAACTATTCTCCCTAGAAAATGTTTCTTACTATCCATGTAATATAACATAGCTAGTTGGGTACTTGTCTGTTCTAGCACTTATGACCCCTACGCCTGGTTTCCATGCGTACCCCGGGTTTTACATAACTGAGCGGGTATTCGGATACACTCCGGACTGTCGGGTCCGGAGGACGAAGCGAAAAGGTCCGCCATGAAGAATGATTTACAATCCGGCTAGGGACAATATATGTCACTTGAAGTACACAGTCACTTAGACTGACTAAATTCTTCTTCTATACCATCCAACAGGCTGTCTAGCCTACAATCCTGTTGGGAATACTTTGCGGCTAATTTCACCTGGTCATACACCAAACTGACGGGGATCTCTTTCCCATCAGACCCCACAGGTCCGACCTCGGCCATATGGTTCGGGTCAGCCTTGGTATATCGAGTCTTCACCATGGCCCAGGCTTCCCTTGCACCTTGTCGGCAGGCAGATATCTTCCATAATCGGAAGCGCCGCCGCGCTCCCTTGATCATCTCTACAAGCTCCCCCATGCCTCCTGGCAGGGAGGCGGATGGCCACAAGGCTTGGGCAATGCCCTGCATCACTTGCCGAAATTGTTCGTGCAGTTGTGAGAGCTCTGGCAGAAGATCATCCGCAGACACGGACATCTCCTCTGCGGGACGACCTGTCAGCATACCTACAGATATAACTCTGTTAGCCGGTTTCTTCGCCGAACTCCATAAAAGTTTGTTCAAGCACTTACTAAAAATGCCGCATCGAATCCTCTTATTCTCCTTTACGGAGTCAGCAAGCTGGGCCCGAACATCTTTCAGTTCAACACCCAGCCGGGTATTGGCATCTTGGAGATCGTTTTTCTCCCGCCTAACCTGCGTAAGCACGCGCTTGCCAACCTTTAGTTGTCATTGAGCATGCTGCTCATCCCCTCGCACGACCTCCGGATTCACTCCGGGATCATCTGCGGAATCTATTGTTAGATTTGCATGCATGCCGAATAATAACTGGTATATGTCGTTCTTTTTGATAGGAACAAGTGCTACCAGATGGGGCCTTCTTGGACTCCTTCATTGTGGCAACTGCGGCCCGTAGCTGGGCTTTGCACTCCTCCAGCTCTTGAGACAACTGGGTATTCTTGTCCGTAAGAACCTATGCAAATAATGATCCTTAAATCAGTTGTGCCAACTGTTTCAAGTCTCAGGGGCTACCGATATACATAATTATCATATTTTTCTTACCCGTATATCCTTCACATACTGGTCCGTGGCTCTGGCAAGACCATTTTGAGCAGCTCGGATGTACGCGTCCCCTGAGTTGAAGGCATCGAACGCCTCTTCAGAGAAACCAGGGGAGCGGAGTACGGCCCGGAGACGCCTGTGATTCATGGCACTCGCCACTTCGGAATTTGTAGTGGACAGCCTATCCGCATCCTCTGTAGGAGGAACATCCGGCGTTGTCCCCATGTTAGCATCTGCCTCTGAGTCCGGCTCTAGAGCCCGGCTGGTGGAGGCGTGGCCGGCAGGCTCTCCGGATACGGTCCGGCGAGCGTTTTTCCTGCCAGGAACCATGGACATTATTATATTTTAAAGACGACAACCACGGAGTAGGGTTGTTTTTCATACCTCTGCGACGGCGTCTCAGTCCTGACCGCCTTCCTTTTAAGCCTACCCGGTTTCGGTGCCCCTTGTTGGTGAGTCACTGCGGGTTCGGCATGGCGTCCCGAGGGCCTTCCCTATAAGACACCATATGTGTGCGGTAGGTGAAGTGCAAAAAAGGGATCCTTCTCGGAAGCTGGGACTACGGTTTTACTTACATACGATGCAGGGAGCAGCCCAGGATAATCGGCTATGATGGCCACCAAGGCACCGTCGCAGCTTAACTGATAGAACGTCCTGTCGATGAGCTCCACAAATGTGTCCGAATCTTCTTCGAGTCCGGGGTCGAGGGCCCGGTCAGGGTCCTCTGGCTGTGGAGATGGGCTGTGGACCTCCCTCATATCTTTTCGCAGTTCCTGCTATGAAATAGCAAGGTAAATATTTATGACGAAGAATGCGGGAAGGTCTGGAGTAAAAAGTAGCAGATCACCCAGTTTGGGGGGTTGTACATGGAGAATCCATCCCGTGGCTTAATGCGGATGAACTCCTCTTCCTCTCCTTTATATAAATCAGACAGTATTTTCGCTAGAGCAGCGGCGGAGTCCGGACCTTTACGGCCGCAGCGGGTGGCATCGTCTTCTCCATTGAAGTGCCACATGGGTTGTCCCCGATATTGAAGTGGCTGCACCCCCCGCATTATACATATTGACATAACCTCGATAATAGTCAGTCCTGATTTGGCCAGCGTTTTCTCCGGCCCATCAGGTAAAGGACCTCTCTGTTATCTTCCTCCTGGGGGCTCCGAGGGCGCCAGCTGCGGCGTTTCTCCAAAGGGGCGTTATTGAACTCAGGAAGGACCATCCGAATAGGGTCCGGAAGGGGGACGTCCTCCATATAAAACCACTCCGAAGGCCAGTCTTCGGATGTCTTCTTCGGAGTACCGGACAGATATCCGGTCCTGGCGATGCGCCATATTTCGGCTCCGCCCACTTGATATATTGACCCCTCCTGTGTACGGGGCACAAGGCAGAATAGCCTCTGCCATAGCTCGAAATGAGCTTCGCAGCCCAGAAACAGCTCGCAAAGGGCGACATAGCCAGCGATGTGTAATATGGAGGCGGGAGTAAAGTTATGCAACTGGAGGCCGTAGAACTCCAGGAGCCCGCGGAGGAACGGATGGATTGGAAATCCAAGTCCCCTTAATAAGTAAGGGACAAGGCATGCCCGCTCCCCCACGGATGGGTTGGGAAAGCTCTCCGCTTGCTCCCCGCCGTTGTAAGTGGCTAGTCCGGCTCAGACGGGGACCATATACGTAGGACGGAGAAACCCCTGGGTCTGTAACTCTACTAATTGGCTGTGAGGGACGGAACACTTCTTCCAATTGCCTGGCTTAGGGCTACGGGAGCGAGAGGAGGAGCTGCGATGGCCGGCCATGATGGGATGGACTTTTCCGGGCGCGCTCCGATGGATACTCGCTGTGGGAGGATGGTGTGATCTAGATCTGAGGATCCCTGGCTCTTTAAATAGACGATTTACTCACTTGGTTAGGGTGGCAAGTGTAAAAATGCCCCGACTTCTCGCATTCGCTCGACACGTGGAGGATAGCCATTATTAGGCGGAGAAGCCAAGGAGTGCAACATTCATGGGAAGCCAGACACTACTCGACAGGTACTCAGAATTTGGAGAAGAACCCACCTTGCAATGCCGAAGACAATCTGCGCGCCGGACTCATCGTCATTGAAGCCTGGTTCAGGGGCTACTGAGGGAGTCCTGGATTAGGGGGTCCTCGGACAGCCAGACTATATACTTTGGCCGGACTGTTGGACTATGAAGATACAAGATAGAAGACTTCGTCCCGTGTCCGGGTGGGACTCTCCTTTGCGTGGAAGGCAAGCTTGGCAATTCGGATATGTAGATCTCCTCCCTTGTAACCGACTCTGTGTAACCCTAGCCCCCTCCGGCGTCTATATAAACCGGAGGGTTTAGTCCGTAGGACAACAACAATCATAATCATAGGCTAGCTTCTAGGGTTTAGCCTCTACGATCTCGTGGTAGATCAACTCTTGTAATACTCATATCATCAAGATCAATCAAGCAGGAAGTAGGGTATTACCTCCATTGAGAGGGCCCGAACCTGGGTAAACATTGTGTCCCCCGCCTCCTGTTACCATCTGCCTTAGACGCACAGTTCGGGACCCTCTACCCGAGATCCGCCGGTTTTGAGACCGACACCCGCGTCGGCGTCCGCCGGAGGAGGGGAGGAGGGCGGAGTCTGGGCACGCTTGGGCGAAGAGGAGGCAGATGCTCTCTTCTTCGCCACCGCGGCCTTCACCATTTTCTTCGCCGCCGCGGCCCTCGTCTGACGCGGGGACTCCTCCGGAGACTTTGGCCGCCGTGCGGCCCTGACGGGCCGTACTGGCTCGCCAGAGGTGGTCCCCCACAGGACTCGCCCTCTCCCCGTGGCCGGAGGGTCAACAGCCCCGTCCTCCTCCTCCGACGACTCGTCGGCCGCATCCTCAACCAGAGGAGCCTCGGTGCCGGCGCTACTGGCTTCCCCGGCGGCCGCCGCCCACCGGGCAAGCTCCTCCTCCTCCACGGCCGTCGCGGCCTTGTCCTCCACACCACCAGCGCTGCCGGCCTCTTTGGCAAGCTGCGCCTCCCTCGCACTGGCGGCGATGTAGTCCAGCTCCGCCTGGGAGGTGTCCTGGACGAGCAGCCGCTCGGCGTCGGCATTGACGTATCCCTCGTGCAGAGTGTCGAAGAACTGCTGCCTGGATGTCCTCCGCCTCGACCCAGCTCGGGTCAGGGCCGTGCGCGTTGCAGTCCGGCATCATGGCGATGATGTCGGTCCGACGCGAATTATTGCATAGCGGGACCACTCCTACCGGCAACTTGAACAAAGGCCCCTTGACGACCTTGCCGGCCGTCGCGGCGGCCCTCGCGACCTTGCCGGTCCGCTCGACCTCGCCATCGTGGCCCACGTCGAGCTGGAAGAGTCGCTGGCAGAAATGGGCATGCCCCATCATTGTGAAATTGTGGTCGAGGCCGGGGCAAAGCCGCATGATGTCGGCGGGGTTCGTGAAGAGCCAGGCCGGCCTCCCCTTGTTGTGCAGTGGAGCGATCCGGCGGCGGATGAAGTCCGCCCCGATCATCTCAAGGGTGAGCCCGGCCTCGGTGAGCCAAAGGATCCTGGTGGTGGCGGTTGTGAGCTTCTCGTCATCGGCATCAACGTCGCTCCAATCGCTTCTGCGGACCGGCGACGCCCGGCGAACTTCGTAGAACGCCGGTGGGTCCTTTTCTTTAATCCAGCACCACCGGCCCCACCACTCTTCCCACCTCTCCTTCATGGCGCCATCCGGGTACGCGCCCTTGGATCTTGGGATCCAGGTGACGCAACCGGAGATGGCGTCTCCCGTTTGAATCCGAGGGAAGAAATAGTGGCGGAAAAGCGCCGTGTTGGGGTGCACCCCGGCGAAACATTCGCAGAGGTGCACGAAAAGGGCCATGCACACCACCGCGTTTGGGGTAAAATCCAAGAGGCGGAAGCCAAAGGTATGCATGATGTCGCTGAAGAAATCGGAAAAGGGAGGACAAAGCCCGCAGGAGAAATAGTCGACAAAGAAGGGGTGCCGATTCGGGGCGGCCTCGGCGCAGTTGGCGGGGATGACACGCGTGGCTGGGTGCCCCGTCTTCACCCCCCACAGGGGCCTGAATGCTTCCCAGAGCTCGAACACATCAACTGTCGAGGGGAAGAAGGCGGACTGCGTCCGCTGCACCGCCAACGCACTCTCCAGTGGCTCCATCGCTCCGGCATCCTTGGCCACTCCTTTGCCCTTGGTGGATTTGGGCGCCATGGCGGCTAGGGGAGGGGGGCAAGAAACAGAGGGCTGCGGGAACGCAACGGCGGCGAGCGAGAGCGAAGCTTAGGGAAGAAGAGGAAGGCAAATGGAGGCTTCCGAGATTGGGATTGCGCAGAGGGTAAAAGGAACAGTGCGCTCGCGGTTATCCCTTTTTATGGGGAAGGTGCGGGTCGCGCTGCCCATTTACTGCGATGTGACGCATGCGTGTGGGAACCGCCCCACGCATGCCGCCCACGTCACGCGCACCCCTCCACGTCGCGCATTCAACACGGGTCATGGGACGCGCAGCGCGCGAAAAGTTTCCCCGCGGTAAAAACCGCCCCGCCTGCCCGCGCACCGTCTTGGGCCTGGCCCAATGATGTGTCGCGCTTATGTGTGGCCCAGGCCCGGGGGCTCCTATCGGTGTACAAAAGAAGGGGCATACCTTTGTACCCCTTTACCTGTGCACGGACAGTCGGAGCTGCGCCCACGGCCACACCAAGCAGAACAGGGGAGGTGAGCCAAGGTAAAACCAAAGCCGAAGACAGCCAGAGCAACGCCAAGACCAACACCACAAAAGAGCAGAGAGATGAAGCAGGTTCCCCTGGCAAGACCCTTGCCGGGGCAGCCTCCGCGGCCCCGGCAAGGCCCTTGTCGGGGCGGCTCGTCCAACACCAGCGGAGCGCACCACCCTTGAGCCCACGGTCTCCAACACCATCGACCACGTTGGGCCAGGGCTCGGGAGGCACCTCCATGGTGGCATGCAGATCTTTGTGAAGACAAGGAATATTCAAGATCAGATGAGGATTAACAGACAACGATCCTTGGACCGATCCTTGTCGAGGAGAGCCACAAGACCCCCGGCAAGATCCTTGCCGGGGACGACAGCACGCCACGGTAGTACCCTTGCCGGGCCACCCAGCAAGGCCCTCGCCAAGGGCGCCAGCAGGGCTACCTCCAGGCCCGCACCAACCAAGTCTCCACCGCCGTTCGCATGCAGCTGCCAGCCCAACCAGCTGGGCGGGCACCTGCGTGGGAACATGCAGCTTCCAGGCCAACTCAGCACACGCCTGCGTGGCGGCATGCAGATCTTCGTGAATACCCTACCACCGCGCCACCTCAGCTGCCTGCCTGCCTACATGGCGCCGCATGCGCCGTTGGCTAGGGCGCGTGTCGAAGCAAGGAGGAGCAGCGACGGACGAGACGGGCCTTGTTCCCGTCCCCGATAAAGTAAGGGGACACCTAAGCCACGCATTAAATGTGTCTTGTCCTGTAATGCAAGCGATAAGCTCATAGCACTGTAGGCCTTTCCACCTCCTGTGTGCCACTGCGGCAGCCCCTTTCGACTATAAAAGGAGGACCATGGCGTACTGGAGAGGGATTCGGCTCATTGAAACCACGCATCCACCATAGCTGGTTCGAGAGCTCAAGAACTCTCTGAAATACAGCCACCAAAGCAGGACTAGGGTTTTAAGCATCCTCGCGGCCCGAACCTGGGTAAACGATCCTTGTGCTGATTACTAATCCTGCTCTTCTTACAACCCCGTGCCCCGGAAACCGTAGTAGGGATTCTTGTGATCCCATAGGTGTCGTTTCCCACCGACCTTAGTTTTCTCTAGGAACATATCAAAAATAAACGGGGAAGCTATACGTGAGCAATTGATCTACAACATAGATATGAAAATACTATCAGGACTAAGTTCATGATAAATTTAAGTTCAATTAATCATATTACTTAAGAACTCCCACTTAGATAGACATCCCTCTAGTCATCTAAATGATCACGTGATCCATATCAACTAAACCATGTCCGATCATCACGGAGATGGAGTAGCTTTGAATGGTGAACATCACTATGTTGATCATATCTACTATATGATTCACGTTCGACCTTTCGGTCTCAGTATTCCGAGGCCATATCTTCATATGCTAGGCTCGTCAAGTTTAACCCGAGTATTCTGCATGTGCAAAACTGGCTTGCACCCGTTGTATGTGAACGTAGAGCTTATCACACCTGATCATCACGTGGTGTCTCGGCACGACGAACTTTCGCAATGGTGCGTACTCAGGGAGAACACTTATACCTTGAAATTTAGTGAGAGATCATCTTATAATGCTACCGCCGAACTAAGAAAAATAAGATGCATAAAAGATAAACATCACATGTAATCAAAATATGTGACATGATATGGCCATCTTCATCTTGTGCCTTTGATCTCCATCTCCAAAGTACCGTCATGATCTCCATCGTCACCGGCATGACACCATGATCTCCATCATCTTGATCTCTATCAGCGTGTCGTCACATGGTCGTCTCGCCAACTATTGCTTTTGCAACTATTGCTATCGCATAGCAATAAAGTAAAGCAATTATATGGTGCTTGCATATTATGCAATAAAGAGACAACCATAAGACTACTGCCAGTTGCCGATAACTCTAACAAAACATGATCATCTCATACAACAATTTATATCTCATCATGTCTTGACCATATCACATCACAACATGCCCTGCAAAAACAAGTTAGATGTCCTCTACTTTGTTGTTGCAAGTTTTACGTGGCTGCTACGGGCTTAGCAAGAACCGTTCTTACCTACGCATCAAAACCACAACGATTTTTTGTCAAGTGTGCTGTTTTAACCTTGAACAAGGACCGGGCGTAGTCACACTCGATTCAACTAAAGTTGGAGAAACAGACACCCACTAGCCACCTGTGTGCGAAGCACGACGGTAGAACCAGTCTCATGAACGCGGTCATGTAATGTCGGTCTGGGCTGCTTCATCCAACAATACCGCCGAATCAAAGTATGACATGCTGGTAAGCAGTATGACTATTATCACCCACAACTCTTTGTGTTCTACTCGTGCATATGACATCTACGCATAGACCTGGCTCGGATGCCACTGTTGGGGAACGTAGTAATTTCAAAAATTTGCCTACGATCACGCAAGATCTATCTAGGTGATGCATAGTAACGAGCGGGGAGAGTGTGTTCACGTACCCTCGTAGACCGAAAGCGGAAGCGTTATATCAACGCGGTTGATGTAGTCGTACGTCTTCACGATCCGACCGATCCTAGCACCGAACGTATGACACCTCCGTGTTCAGCACACGTTCAGCTCGATGATGTCCCTCGTACTCTTGATCCAGTTGAGGCCGAGGGAGAGTTCCGTCAGCACGACGGCGTGTCAACGGTGATGATGAAGTTACCGGCGCAGGGCTTCGCCTAAGCACTACGACGATATGACCGAGGTGTGTAACTGTGGAGGGGGGCACCGCACACGGCTAAGACAAATCTTGAGTGCCTTTGGGGTGCCCCCTGGCCACGTATATAAAGGAGGGGAGCGAAGAGGTGGCCGGCCCAAGGGGGGCGCGCTAGGTGTGGGGAATCCTACTAGGACTCCCTAGTCCAAGTAGGATTCCCCTCCATTTTCCTATTCGGAGTAGGAGAGAAGGAAAGAGAGGGAGAGGGAGAAGGAAAGGGAGGCCGCGCCCCCACCCCTTGTCCAATTCGGTTTGGGCAGGGGGGGCACGTGCCACCTCTTGGCCCTTCTCCCCTCTCTCCACTAAAGCCCAATAAGGCCCATTACTTCTCCCGGCGAATTCCTGTAACTCTCTGGTACTCCGAAAAATACCCGAATCACTCGGAACCTTTCCAATATCCGAATATAGCCTTCCAATATATCGATCTTTACGTCTCGACCATTTCGAGACTCCTCGCCATGTCCGTGATCTCATCCGGGACTCCGAACAACCTTCGTACATCAAATCACATAAATCATAATACAAATCGTCATCGAACGTTAAGCATGCAGACCCTACGGGTTCGAGAACTATGTAGACATGATCGAGACACATCTCCGGTCAATAACCAATAGCGGAACCTGGATGCTCATATTGGTTCTTACATATTCTACGAAGATCTTTATCGGTCAAACCGCATAACAACATACGTTGTTCCCTTTTTCATCGGTATGTAACTTGCCCGAGATTCGATCGTCGGTATCCTCATACCTAGTTCAATCTCGTTACCGGCAAGTCTCTTTACTCGTTCCGTAATGCATCATCCCGTAACTAACTCATTAGTCACAATGCTTGCAAGGCTTATAGTGATGTGCATTACCGAGAGGGCCCAGAGATACCTCTTCAATACACGGAGTGACAAATCCTAATCTCGATCTATGCCAACCCAACAAACACCTTTGGAGACACCTGTAGAGCATATTTATAATCACCCAGTTATGTTGTGACGTTTGATAGCACACAAGGTGTTCCTCCGGTATTCGGGAGTTGTATAATCTCATAGTCTGAGGAACATGTATAAGTCATGAAGAAAGCAGTAGCAATGAAACTGAAACGATCATAATGCTAAGCTAACGAATGGGTCTTGTCCATCACATCATTCTCTAATGATGTGATCCGGTTCATCAAATGACAACACATGTCTATGGCTAGGAAACTTAACCATCTTTTGATTAACGAGCTAGTCAAGTAGAGGCATACTAGGGACACTTTGTTTGTCTATGTATTCACACATGTACTAAGTTTCCGGTTAATACAATTCTAGCATGAATAATCAACATTTATCATGAAATAAGGAAATAAATAATAACTTTATTATTGCCTCTAGGGAATATTTCCTTCATGTATTTGGATACGTCATACTTGAAATCTTAAATCTTTCCCTAATAATAAAGCGGCTATTGCTTCTGCCCGCTCACCGTCCCGGCGTTTAAAAAAAACACTCATCTTTTCTAGAATAAACACGCAGTCCAAAAATAAGTGGGAAAAAAGATACAATGATTCGCTTGTCTTCTCGTCGCCCAGCCGGGACTTCGCAGGCGCCCCGCAGCCCTGTCGTCCCAGCCGCTTGGCCCCGATGGCTTAGGACGAGGGGAAGCACGGCGACGGGGGTCGAGCGGGCCCGGGAGGGTGGCACGATGCTCCTCTCTCCCCTGGCGGCGCTACGACATGAGGGAGACGAGGGATATCGAGAGAGTGGGGGTGGGGGTGGGGTAAAGGCCGCTAGCCTGGCTGCGGTTGGCCTGCGGGCATGGCCGAGGCGAGGCGGAGCTTGCAGTAGCGTGCCATGGGAGGCGGTCGCGAGGTGCACAGGTGGGCGGAGGTGGAGCAAGGGGGGCCCGGAGCTTGCAGACGAAGCTGCAGCCAGCAAGGAGGACGTTGGCGCGGGAGGTCGACGCGATGAAGGTCGCACAGCGGCTACCCTATGGCCGGCCATGGTGGTTGCAGCCATGAGACGCGCAGCTCACATCACGATGCACGAGGCACGGGCAAGGAGAGGCAGTGGGTTCCAGTCAGCAAGGTCCGATAGCGCGGCAAATGCAGGCGCCATGGGAGGAGGGAGTCGGGAGATGGGGATCGAGCGGGGCTCTCCCCGGGCGGCGGGGGATTGAGCCTAAGATTTATACTTAGCTCAACAAAAGAAGTTTCACCCAATATGGAAGAGTTCAATTCAAACTCACAAGTTAGGGCACACACGGAAAACTCACAAAATGTGTTTCACGTCCCACCCTATAAATTATCCTTTTGATTACACCTTTACGGGTATATAAATTATTGCGATGTCGCTGATTTAATTTAATAGGTTAGAACGGGTGGTTTGTTTTTCTCCCATTGCAACACACGGGTTCTTTTGCTAGTCCATACAAAACATGCATAAGAGAGAACCTATATACTACGTAGATCAAATAATCTACACTCCCCCCTAAAAAAACAGTGCTACCATAATCCTCGCCGGAGATGTCCGCGATCTCCGTGCCCGGCTCTGGGTACATGGGCGACAGCCGCAACTCTGGCTGGTCCTCTAGCACCTCCGCATTGGCCTCTGATACGTCTCCGTCGTATCTACTTTTCCAAACTCTTTTGCCCTTGTTTTGGACTCTGATTTGCATGATTTGAATGGAACTAACCCGGACTGATGCTATTTTCAGCAGAATTGCCATAGTGTTATTTTGTGCAGAAATAAAAGTTCTCGGATTGACCTGAAAATTTACGGAGGATATTTTTGGAATATATGAAAATACTGGCGCAAAAATTAACCAGAGGCCACCCAGAGGCCACAAGCCTGGGGGGCACGCCCCCCATTGGGCGCGCCTAGAGGGCTTGTGGGCCCCTGGACCTCCTCCGACCTCAACTCCAACTCTATATAACCCTATTCGGGGAGAAAAATAATCAGAGAGAAGGATTCATTGCGTTTTGCAATACAGAGCCACCGCCACCTCCTGTTCTTCATCAGGAGGGCAGATCTGGTGTCCGTTCGGGGCTCCGGAGAGGGGGATCCGTCGCCATCATCATCACCGACCTTCCTCCATCGCCAATTTCATGATGCTCACCACCGGGAGTGAGTAATTCCATCGTAGGCTTGCTGGATGGTGATGGGTTGGATGAGATTTATCATGTAATCGAGTTAGTTTTGTTAGGGTTTGATCCCTAGTATCCACTATGTTCTGAGATTGATGTTCTTGGGGAACGTAGCATGAAATTTCAAAAAAATTCCTACGCTCCAAGATCTATCTAGGAGATGCATAGCAACGAGAGGGAGAGAGTGTGTCTACGTACCCTCGTAGACCGAAAACGGAAGCGTTAGGTTAACGCGGTTGATGTAGTCGAACGTCTTCACGATCCAACCGATCTTAGTACCGAACGTACGGCACATCCGTGTTCAGCACACGTTCAGCTTGATGACGTCCCTTGAACTCTTGATCCAGCAGAGGGTCGAGGGAGAGTTCCGTCAGCACGACGGCGTGGTGACGGTGATGGTGATGTGATCCGCGCAGGGCTTCGCCTAAGCACTACGACACTATGACCGGAGGCGTAAACTGTGGAGGGGGGCACTGCACACGGCTAAGAGAACAATTGATGTGCCTTTGGGGTGCCCACCGCCCCCGTATATAAAGGAGGGGAGGAAGAGGACGGCGGCCAGGAGGGGCGCGCAATGGGGGGGAGTCCTACTAGGACTCCTAGTCCCAGTAGGATTCGCTCCCCCCTTTTCCTTTCTCGACCGGAGGGAAAAGGAAGGAGAGGGAGAGGGAAAGGGGGCGCCGCCCCTCCTCCTAGTCCAATTCGGGCTGCCATGGGGGGGGGGGTGCGGCCACACCTTGCGGCCCTCCTCTCTCTCCACTAAGGCCCAATATTCCCCCCAGGGGGTTCCGGTAACCCCTCGGCACTCCGGTAAAATACCTGAATCACTCGGAACCATTCCGATGTCCGAATACTACCTTCCAATATATGAATCTTTACCTCTCGACCATTTCGAGACTCCTCTTCATGTCCGTGATCTCATCCGGGACTCCGAAAAAACTTCGGTCACCAAAACACACAACTCATAATACAAATCATCATCGAACGTTAAGCGTGCAGACCCTACGGGTTCGAGAACTATGTAGACATGACCGAGACACATCTCCGGTCAATAACCAATAGCGGAACCTGAATGCTCATATTGTCTCGTACATATTCTACGAAGATCTTTATCGGTCAAACCGCATAAAAACATACGTCATTCCCTTTGTCATGGGTATGTTATTTGCCCAAGATTCGATCGTCGGTATCATCATACCTAGTTCAATCTCGTTACCAGCAAGTCTCTTTACTCGTTCCGTAATGCATCATGCCATAACTAACTCATTAGTCACATTGCTTGCAAGGTTTATAGTGATATGCATTACCGAGAGGTGAAGGAAATATGCCCTAGAGGCAATAATAAAGTATTATTTATTTCCTTATATCATGATAAATGTTTATTATTCATGCTAGAATTGTATTAACCGGAAACATAATACATGTGTGAATACATAGACAAACAGAGTGTCACTAGTATGCCTCTACTTGACTAGCTCGTTAATCAAAGATGGTTATGTTTCCTAGCCATAGACATGAGTTGTCATTTGATTAACGGGATCACCTCATTAGGAGAATGACGTGATTGACTTGACCCATTCCGTTAGCTTAGCACCCGATCGTTTAGTATGTTGCTATTGCTTTCTTCATGACTTATACATGTTCCTATGACTATGAGATTATGCAACTCCCGTTTACCGGAGGAACACTTTGTGTGCTACCAAACGTCACAACGTAAATGGGTGATTATAAAGGTGCTCTACAGGTGTCTCCAAAGGTACTTGTTGGGTTGGCGTATTTCGAGATTAGGATTTGTCACTCCGATTGTCGGAGAGGTATCTCCGGGCCCACTCGGTAATGCACATCACTATAAGCCTCGGGGGCAGGGGGGCACCCCAGAGACACAACAATTGATCCTTGAGATCTTTTAGCCGTGTGCGGTGCCCCCCTCCACCATATTACACCTCGATAATACCGTTGCGGAGCTTAGGCGAAGCCCTGCGTCGGTGGAACATCATCATCGTCACCACGCCGTCGTGCTGACGAAACTCTCCCTCAACACTCGGCTGGATCGGAGTTCGAGGGACGTCATCGAGCTGAACGTGTGTAGAACTCGGAGGTGCCGTGCGTTCGGTACTTGATCGGTCGGATCATGAAGACGTACGACTACATCAACCGCGTTGTGATAACGCTTCCGCTGTCGGTCTACGAGGGTACGTGGACAACACTCTCCCCTCTCGTTGCTATGCATCACCATGATCTTGCGTGTGCGTAGGAATTTTTTGAAATTACTACGTTCCCCAACAGTGGCATCCGAGCCTGGTTTTATGCGTTGATGCTATGCACGAGTAGAACACAAGTGAGTTGTGGGCGATATAAGTCATACTGCTTACCAGCATGTCATACTTTGGTTCAGCGGTATTGTGAGATGAAGCGGCCCGGACCGACATTACGCGTACGCTTACGCGAGACTGGTTTCACCGTTCGGAGCACTCGTTGCTTAAAGGTGACTGGCGGGTGTCTGTCTCTCTCACTTTAGTTGAACCGAGTGTGGCTACGCCCGGTCCTTGCGAAGGTTAAAACAGCACCAACTTGACAAACTATCGTTGTGGTTTTGATGCGTAGGTAAGAACGGTTCTTGCTAAGCCCGTAGCAGCCACGTAAAACTTGCAACAACAAAGTAGAGGACGTCTAACTTGTTTTTGCAGGGCATGTTGTGATGTGATATGGTCAAGACATGATGTGATATAATTTGTTGTATGAGATGATCATGTTTTGTAACCGAGTTATCGGCAACTGGCAGGAGCCATATGGTTGTCGCTTTATTGTATGAAATGCAATCGCCATGTAATAGTTTTACTTTATCACTAAGCGGTAGCGATAGTCGTAAAAGCAATAAGTTGGCGAGACGACAACGATACTACGATGGAGATCAAGGTGTCGCGCCGGTGACGATGGTGATCATGACGGTGCTTCGGAGATGGAGATCACAAGCACGGTGCTTCGGAGATGGAGATCACAAGCACAAGATGATGATGGCCATATCATATCACTTATATTGATTGCATGTGATGTTAATCCTTTATGCATCTTATCTTGCTTTGATTGACGGTAGCATTATAAGATGATCTCTCACTAAAATTTCAAGATAAAGTGTTCTCCCTGAGTATGCACCGTTGCGAAAGTTCTTCGTGCTGAGACACCACGTGTTAATCGGGTGTGATAGGCTCTACGTTCAAATACAACGGGTGCAAAACAGTTGCACACGCGGAATACTCAGGTTAAACTTGACGAGCCTAGCATATACAGATATGGCCTCGGAACACGGAGACCGAAAGGTCGAGCGTGAATCATATAGTAGATATGATCAACATAGTGATGTTCACCATTGAAACTACTCCATCTCACGTGATGATCGGACATGGTTTAGTTGATATGGATCACGTAATCACTTAGATGATTAGAGGGATATCTATCTAAGTGGGAGTTCTTAAGTAATATGATTAATTGAACTTAAATTTATCATGAAGTTAGTCCTGATAGTATTTTGCAAATTATGTTATAGATCAATAGCTCGCGTTGTTGCTTCCCTGTGTTTATTTTTGATATGTTCCTAGAGAAAAAAATTATGTTGAAAGATGTTAGTAGCAAAGATGCAGATTGGATCCGTGATCTGAGGATTATCCTCATTGCTGCACGGAAAAATTCTGTCCTTGATGCACCGCTAGGTGACAGACCTATTGCAGGAGCAGATGCAGACGTTATGAACGTTTGGCTAGCTCAATATGATGACTACTTGATAGTTTAGTGCACCATGCTTAACGGCTTAGAATCGGGACTTCAAAGACGTTTTGAACGTCATGGACCATATGAGATGTTCCAGGAGTTGAAGTTAATATTTCAAGCAAATACCCGAGTTGAGAGATATGAAGTCTCCAACAAGTTCTATAGCTAAAAGATGGAGGAGAATCGCTCAACTAGTGAGCATGTGCTCAGATTGTCTGGGTACTACAATCGCTTGAATCAAGTGGGAGTTAATCTTCCAGATAAAATAGTGATTGACAGAATTCTCTAGTCACCATCACCAAGTTAGTAGAACTTCGTGATGAACTATAGTATGTAAGGGATGACGAAAGTAATTCCCGAGCTCTTCGCGATGCTGAAATCGATGAAGGTAGAAATCAAGAAAGAGCATCAAGTGTTGATGGTTAACAAGACCACTAGTTTCAAGAAAAGGGCAAAGGGATAGAAGGGGAACTTCAAGAAGAACGGCAAGCAAGTTGCTGCTCAAGTGAAGAAGCCTAAGTCTGGTCCTAAGCTTGAGACTAAGTGCTTCTACTGCAAAGGGACTGGTCACTGGAAGCGGAACTACCCCAACTATTGGTGGATAAGAAGGATGGCAAAGTGAACAAAGGTATATTGGATATACATGTTATTTATGTGTACTTTACTAGTGTTTATAGCAACCCCTCGGTATTTGATACTGGTTCAGTTGCTAAGAGTAGTAACTCGAAACGGGAGTTGCAGAATAAACAGAGACTAGTAAAAGGCGAGGTGACGATGTGTGTTGGAAGTAGTTCCAAGATTGATATGATCATCATCGCACACTCCCTGTACTTTTGGGATTAGTGTTGAAACTAAATGTGTTATTTGGTGTTTGCGTTGAGCATGAATATGATTGGATCATGTTTTTTTCAATACGGTTATTCATTTAAGTTAGAGAACAATTGTTGTTCTGTTTACATGAATAAAAACCTTCTATGGTCATACACACCAACGAAAATGGTTTGTTGGATCTCGATCGTAGTGATACACATAATCATAATATTGAAGCCAAAAGATGCAAAGTTAATAATGATAGTGCAACTTATTTGTGGCAATGCCGTTTAGGTCATATTGGTGTAAAGCGCATGAAGAAACTCCATACTGATGGGATTTTGGAATCACTTGATTATGAATCACTTGATACTTGCGAACCGTGCCTCATGGGCAAGATGACTAAAACGCCGTTCTCCGGAACTATGGAGAGAGCAACAGATTTGTTGGAAGTCATACATACAGATGTATGTGGTCCAATGAATATTGAGGCTCGTGGCGGATATCGTTATTTTCTCACCTTCACAGATGATTTGAGCAGATATGGGTATATCTACTTAATAAAACAGAAGTCTAAAACATTTGAAAAGTTCATATAATTTCAGAGTGAAGTGGAAAATCATCGTAACAAGAAAAATAAAGTTTCTACGATCTAATCGTAGAGAAGAGTATTTGAGTTACGAGTTTGGCCTTCAGTTAAAACAATGTGAAATAGTTGCACTACTCACGCCACCTGGAACACCACAGCATAATGGTGTGTCCGAACGTCATAACCGTACTTTATTGGATATAGTGCAATCTATGATGTCTCTTACCAATTTACCACTATCGTTTTGGGTTTATGCATTAGAGACAGCTACATTCACGTTAAATAGGGCACCATCGTAATCCGTTGAGACGACGCCTTATGAACTATGGTTTGGCAAGAAACCAAAGTTGTCGTATCTTAAAGTTTGGGGTTGCGATGCTTATGTGAAAAAGTTTCATCCTGATAAGCTCAAACCCAAATCGGAGAAATGTGTCTTCATAGGATACCCAAAGGAGACAGTTGGGTACACCTTCTATCACAGATCCGAAGGCAAGACATTCGTTGCTTAGTATGGATCCTTTCTAGAGAAGGAGTTTCTCTCGAAAGAAGTGAGTGGGAGGAAAGTAGAACTTGATGAGGTAACTGTACCTGCTCCCTTATTGGAAAGTAGTTCATCACAGAAATCTGTTCCTGTGACTCCTACACCAATTAGTGAGGAAGTAAATGATGATGATCATGGAACTTCAGATCAAGTTATTACTGAACCTCGTAGGTCAACCAGAGTAAGATCCGCACCAGAGTGGTACGGTAATCCTGTTCTAGAGGTTATGTTACTAGACCATGACGAACCTACGAACTATGAAGAAGCGATGGTGAGCCCAGATTCCGCGAAATGGCTTGAGGCCATGAAATCTGAGATAAGATCCATATATGAGAACAAAGTATGGACTTTGATTGACTTGCCCAATGATCGGCGAGCCATTGAGATTAAATGGATCTTCAATAGGAAGACAGACGCTGATAGTAGTGTCACTATCTACAAAGCTAGAATTGTCGCAAAAGGTTTTCGACAAGTTCAAGGTGTTGAATATGATGAGAGAGTTTCTCACTCGTATCTATTCTTAAAGTCTGTCTGAATCATATTAGCAATTGCCGCATTTTATGAAATCTAGCAAATGGATAAACAAAACTACATTCCTTAATGGATTTATTAAAGAAGAGTTGTATATGATGCAACCAGGAGGTTTTGTCAATCCTAAAAGTGCTAACAAAATATGCAAGCTCCAGTGATCCATCTATGGACTTGTGCAAGCATCTCGGAGTTGGAATATACGCTTTGATAAGTTGATCAAAGGATATAGTTTTATACAGACTTGCGGTGAAGCCTGTATTTACAAGAAAGTGAGTGGGAGCACTACAGCATTTCTGATAAATATATGTGAATGACATATTGTTAATAAGAAATAATGTAGAATTATTCTGCAAAGCATAAAGGAGTGTTTGAAAGGAGTTTTTCAAAGATAGACCTCGGTGAAGCTGCCTACATATTGAGCATCAAGATCTATAGAGATAGATGAAGACGCTTGATAAGTTTTTCAATGAGTACATACCTTAACAAGATTTTGAAGTAGTTCAAAATAGAACAGTCAAAGAAAGAGTTCTTGCCTGTGTTACTAGGTGTGAAATTGAGTAAAAACTCAAAGCCCGACCACGGCAAAAGATAGAAAGAGAATGAAAGTCATTCCCTATGCCTTGGCCATAGGTTCTATAAAGTATGCCATGCTGTGTACCAGATCTATTGTATACCCTACACTGATTTTGGCAAGGGAGTACAATAGTGATCTAGGAGTAGATCACTGGACAGCGGTCAAAATTATCCTTAGTGGAATAAGGATATGTTTCTCGATTATGGAAGTGACAAAAGGTTCGTCGTAAAGGGTTACGTCGATGCAAGTTTTGACACTAAATCTAGATGACTCTAAGTCTTGGTCTAGATACATATTGAAAGTGGGAGCAATTAGCTAGAGTAGCTCCGTGCAGAGCATTGTAGACATAGAAATTTGCAAAATACTTACGGATCTAAATGTGACAGACCCGTTGACTAAAATTATCTCACAATCAAAACATGATCACACCTTAGTACTCTTTGGGTGTTAATCACATAGCGATGTGAACTAGATTATTGACTCTAGTAAACCCTTTGAGTGTTGGTCACATAGAGACGTGAACTATGGGAGTTAATCACATGGTGATGTGAATTATTAATGTTAAATCACATGGCGATGTGATCTAGATTATTGACTCTAGTGCAAGTGGGAGACTGAAGGAAATATGCCCTAGAGGCAATAATAAAGTATTATTTATTTCCTTATATCATGATAAATGTTTATTATTCATGCTAGAATTGTATTAACCGGAAACATAATACATGTGTGAATACATAGACAAACAGAGTGTCACTAGTATGCCTCTACTTGACTAGCTCGTTAATCAAAGATGGATATGTTTCCTAGCCATAGACATGAGTTGTCATTTGATTAACGGGATCACCTCATTAGGAGAATGACGTGATTGACTTGACCCATTCCGTTAGCTTAGCACCCGATCGTTTAGTATGTTGCTATTGCTTTCTTCATGACTTATACATGTTCCTATGACTATGAGATTATGCAACTCCCGTTTACCGGAGGAACACTTTGTGTGCTACCAAATGTCACAACGTAAATGGGTGATTATAAAGGTGCTCTACAGGTGTCTCCAAAGGTACTTGTTGGGTTGGCGTATTTCGAGATTAGGATTTGTCACTCCGATTGTCGGAGAGGTATCTCCGGGCCCACTCGGTAATGCACATCACTATAAAGCCTTGCAAGCATTGTGACTAATGAGTTAGTTGCGGGATGATGTATTACGGAACGAGTAAAGAGACTTGCCGGTAACGAGATTGAACTAGGTATCGAGATACCGACGATCGAATCTCGGGCAAGTAACATACCGATGACAAAGGGAACAACGTATGTTGTTATGCGGTCTGACCGATAAAGATCTTCGTAGAATATGTGGGAGCCAATATGGGCATCCAGGTCCCGCTATTGGTTATTGACCGGAGAGGTGTCTCGGTCATGTCTACATAGTTCTCGAACCCGTAGGGTCCGCACGCTTAACGTTACGATGACATTTTTATTGAGTTTTGATGTACCGAAGGAGTTCGGAGTACCGGATGAGATCGGGGATATGACGAGGAGTCTCGAAATGGTCGAGACGTAAAGATCGATATATTGGACGACTATATTCGGACATCGGAAAGGTTCCGAGTGATTCGGGTATTTTTCGGAGTACCGGAGAGTTACGGGAATTCGTATTGGGCCTTAACGGGCCATACGGGAAAGGAGAGAAAGGCCTCAAAAGGTGGCCGCGCCCCTCCCCATGGTGTGGTCCGAATTGGACTAGGGAAGGGGGGCGCCCCCTTCCTTCTTTCTCCTTCTCCCTTCCCTTCTCCTATTCCCACAAGGAAAGGAGGAGTCCTACTCCCGGTGGGAGTAGGACTCCCCCCCTTTGGCGCGCCTCTCCCCTTGGCCGGCTGCCTTCCCCTTGCTCCTTTATATACGGGGGCAGGGGGGCACCCCAGAGACACAACAATTGATCCTTGAGATCTTTTAGCCGTGTGCGGTGCCCCCCTCCACCAAATTACACCTCGATAATACCGTTGCGGAGCTTAGGCGAAGCCCTGAGTCGGTGGAACATCATCATCGTCACCACGCCGTCGTGCTGACGAAACTCTCCCTCAACACTCGGCTGGATCGGAGTTCGAGGGACGTCATCGAGCTGAACGTGTGTAGAACTCTGAGGTGCCGTGCATTCGGTACTTGATCGGTCGGATCGTGAAGACGTACGACTACATACGAGGGTACGTGGACAACACTCTCCCCTCTCGTTGCTATGCATCACCATGATCTTGCGTGTGCGTAGGAATTTTTTTGAAATTACTACATTACCCAACAAGAGGACCCAGAGATACCTCTCCGATACACGGAGTGACAAATCCTAATCTTGATCTATGCCAACCCAACAAACACCTTCGGAGACACCTGTAGAGCATCTTTATAATCACCCAGTTACGTTGTGACGTTTGATAACACACAAGGTGTTCCTCCGATATTCGGGAGTTGCATAATCTCATAGTCAGAGGAACATGTATAAGTCATGAACAAAGCAATAGCAATGAAACTAAATGATCATTATGCTAAGCTAACGGATGGGTCTCGTGCATCACATCATTCTCTAATGATGTGATCCCATTCATCAAATGACAACACATGTCTATGGTCAGGAAACATAACCATCTTTGATCAATGAGCTAGTCAAGTAGAGGCATACTAGGGACACTCTGTTTTGTCTATGTATTCACACATGTACTAAGTTTCCGGTTAATACAATTCTAGCATGAATAATAAACATTTATCATGATATAAGGAAATATAAATAACAACTTTATTATTGCCTCTATGGCATATTTCCTTCAGTCTCCCACTTGCACTAGAGTCAATAATCTAGATTACATAGTAATGATTCTAACACCCATGGAGTTTTTGTGTTGATCATGTTTTGCTCGTGGAAGAGGCTTAGTCAAGGGGTCTGCAACATTCAGATCCGTATGTATTTTGCAAATCTCTATGTCTCCCTCCTTGACTTGATAGCCTGATGGAATTGAAGCGTCTCTTGATGTGTTTGGTTCTCTTGTGAAATCTGGATTCCTTCGCCAAGGCTATTGCTCCAGTATTGTCACAAAAGATTTTCATTGGACCCGATGCACTAGGTATTACACCTAGATCGAATATGAACTCCTTCATCCAGACTCCTATTTGCTGCTTCCGAAGCAGCTATGTACTCCGCTTCACACGTAGATCCCACCACGACGCTCTGCTTGGAACTGCACCAACTTACAGCTCCACCATTCAATATAAATACGTATCCGGTTTGCGACTTAGAGTCATCCGGTTCAGTGTCAAAGCTTGCATCGACGTAACCATTTATGACGAGCTCTTTGTCACCTCCCTAAACGAGAAACATATCCTTAGTCCTTTTCAGGTATTTCAGGATTACTTTGGTACCTCCTTGCTAAACTTATAGCAAGGCACACATCAGGTCTGGTACACAGCATTGCATACATGATAGAACCTATGGCTGAGGCATAGGGAATGACTTTCATTTTCTCTCTATCAGCTGTAGTGGTCGAGCATTGATGTCTACAATGCAACCTTCTTCTTGTAGACGTTGTTGGGCCTCCAAGTGCAGAGGTTTGTAGGACAGTAGCAAATTTCCCTCAAGTGGATGACCTAAGGTTTATCAATCCGTGGGAGGCGTAGGTTGAAGATGGTCTCTCTCAAACAACCCTGCAACCAAATAACAAAGAGTCTCTTGTGTCCCCAATACACCCAATACAATGGTAATTTGTATAGGTGCACTAGTTCGGCGAAGAGATGGTGATACAAGTGCAATATGGATGGTAGATATAGGTTTTTGTAATCTGAAAATATAAAAACAGCAAGGTAGCAAGCGATAAAAGTGAGCGTAAACGGTATTGCAATGCTAGGAAACAAGGCCTAGGGTTCATACTTTCACTAGTGCAAGTTCTCTCAACAATAATAACATAATTGGATCATATAACTATCCCTCAACATGCAACAAAGAGTCACTCCAAAGTCACTAAAAGCGGAGAACAAACGAAGAGATTATGGTAGGGTACGAAACCACCTCAAAGTTATCCTTTCTGATCAATCTATTCAAGAGTCCGTATTAAAATAACACGAAGCTATTCTTTCCGTTCGATCTATCATAGAGTTCGTACTAGAATAACACCTTAAGACACAAATCAACCAAAACCCTAATGTAACCTAGATACTCCAATGTCACCTCAAGTATCCGTGGGTATGGTTATAGGATATGCAACGCACAATCTCAGATTCATCTATTCAAACCAACACAAAGTACTTCAAAGAGTGCCCCAAAGTTTCTACCGGAGAGTCAAGACGAAAACGTGTGCCAACCCCTATGCATAGATTCCCAAGGTCACGGAACCCGCAAGTTGATCACCAAAACATACATCAAGTGAATCAATAGAATACCCCATTGTCACCACGGGTATCCCACGCAAGACATACATCAAGTGTTCTCAAATCCTTAAAGACTCAATCCGATAAGATAACTTCAAAGGGAACTCAATCCATTACAAGAGAGTAGAGGGGGAGAAACGTCATAAGATCCAACTATAATAGCAAAGCTCACGATACATCAAGATCATGTGAATCAAGAACGCGCGCGCGCGAGAGAGAGAGAGATCAAACAGAAAGCTACTGGTACGTACCCTCAGCCCCGAGGGTGAACTACTCCCTCCTCGTCATGGAGAGCGCCAGGATGACAAGATGGCCACCGGTGAGGGATCCCCCCTCCGGCAGGGTGCCGGAACAGGGTCCCGATTGGTTTTTGGTGGCTACAGAGGCTCGCGGCGGCAGAACTCCCGATCTAGGTTATGTTCTGGAAGTTTGGGTATATATAAGAGGTGTTGGTGTTGGGAACAAGTCAGGGGGGTCTCCGAGGCAGCCACGAGGTAGGGGGCACGCCCGGGGGTAGGGCGCGCCCCCACCCTCGTGGGTGCCTCGGGACTCTTCTGGCCCATCTCCGATACTCCGTGGGCTTCTTCTGGTCCAAAAACAATCTGCGTGAAATTTCAAGTCAATTGGACTCCGTTTGGTTTTCCTTTTCCGCGATACTCAAAAACAAGGAAAAAATAGAAACTGGCACTGGGCTCTAGGTTATTAGGTTAGTCCCAAAAATCATATAAAATAGTGTAAAAATGCATAGAAAACATCCTAGATGGATAATATAATAACATGGAACAATCAAAAATTATAGATACGTTGGAGACGTATCAGGCATCCCCAAGCTTAATTCATGATCGTCCTCGAGTAGGTAAATGATAGAAACAGAATTTTTAATGTGGAATGCTACCTAGCATATTTATCAATGTAATTTTCTTTATTGTGGCATGAATGTTAAGATCCAAAAGATTCAAGACAAAAGTTTAATATTGACATAAAAATAATAATACTTCAAGCATACTAACCAAGTAATTATGTCTTCTCAAAATAACATAGCCAAAGAAAGTTCATCCCTACAAAATCATATAGTTTGACTATGCTTCATTTTCGTCACACAAAATGCTCTCATCATGCACAACCCCGATGACAAGCCAAGCAATTATTTCATACTTTAGTATTCTCAAACTTTTTCAACTTTCACGGAATATATGAGCGCGAGCCATGGACATAGCACTATAGGTGGAAAAGAATATGATGATGGAGTTTGTGTGGAGAAGACAAAAAAGGAGAAAGTCTCACACTGACGCGGCTAATCAACGGGCTATGGAGATGCCCATCAATTGATGTCAATGCGAGGAGTAGGGATTGCCATGCAACTGATGCACTAGAGCTATAAATGTATGAAAGCTCAACAAAAGAAACTAAGTGGGTGTGCATCCAACTTGCTTGCTCACGAAGACCTAGGGCATTTTGAGGAAGCCCATTGTTGGAATATACAAGCCAAGTTCTATAATGAAAAATTCCCACTAGTATATGAAAGTGACAAAATAAGAGACTCTCTATCATGAAGATCATGGTGCTACTTTGAAGCACAAGTGTGGAAAAAGGATAGTAGCATTGTCCCTTCTTTTTTTTTTCTTTTTTTTGGCCTCCCCTTTTTTTCCTTTTTGCCTTTCTTTTTTTGCCTTTTTTATTTGGCCTTTTTTATGGGACAATGCTCTATTAATGATGATCTTCACACTTCTATTTATTTACAACTCAATGATTACAACTCGATACTAGAATAAAATATGACTCTATATGAGTGCCTCCGGCGGTGTACCGGGATGGGCAATGAAACAAGAGTGACATGTATGAAAAATTATGCATGGTGGCCTTCCCACAAATACGATGTCAACTACATGATCATGCAAGGCAATATGACAATGATGAAGCGTGTCATAATAAATGAAACGGTGGAAAGTTGCATGGCAATATATCTCGGAATGACTATGGAAATGCCATAATAGGTAGGTATGGTGGCTGTTTTGAGGAAGATATAAGGAGGTTTATGTGTTATAGAGCGTATCATATAACAGGGTTGGGATGCATCGGCGAAGTTTGCACCAACTCTCAAGGTGAGAAAGGGTAATGCACGGTACCGAAGAGGCTAGCAATGATGGAAAGGTGAGAGTGCGTATAATCCATGGACTCAACATTAGTCATAAAGAACCCACATACTTATTGCAAAAATCTACAAGTCATCAAAAACCAAGCATTACGCGCATGCTCCTAGGGGGATAGATTGGTAGGAAAAGACCATCGCTCGTCCCCGACCGCCACTCGTAAGGATGACAATCAAAGAACACCTCATGTTTCAAATTTTTCACACAACAGTTACCATACGTGCATGCTACGGGACTTGCAAACTTCAACATAAGTATTTCTAAATTTCACAATTACTCAACTAGCACGACTCTAATATCACCATCTTCATATCTCAAAACAATCATAAAGAATCAAACTTCTCATAGTATTCAATGCACTTTATATGAAAGTTTTTATTATACCCATCTTGGATACCTATCATATTAGGACTAATTTTATAGCCAAAGCAAATTACCACGCTGTTCTAAAGACTCTCAAAATAATATAAGTGAAGCATGAGAGTTCATCTATTTCTTCAAAATAAAACCACCGCCGTGCTCTAAAAAGATATAAGTGAAGCACTAGAGCAAATGACAAACTACTCTGAAAGATACAAGTGAAGATCAATGAGTAGTCGAATAATTATGCAACTATGTGAAGACTCTCTAACATTTAAGAATTTCAGATCTTGGGATTTTATTCAAACAGCAATGAAAACAAAAGAAAATAAAATGACGCTCCAAGCAAAACACATATCATGTGGTGAATAAAAATATAGCTCCAAGTAAAGTTACCGATGAACGAAGACGAAAGAGGGGATGCCTTCCTGGGCATACCCAAGCTTAGGCTCTTGGTTTTCCTTGAATATTACCTTGGGTTGCCTTGGGCATCCCCAAGATTAGGCTCTTGCCACTCCTTATTCCATAGTCCATCGAATTTTTACCCAAAACTTGAAAAGTTCACAACACAAAACTTAACAGAAAACTCGTAAGCTCCGTTAGTATAAGAAAATAAATCACCACTTAGGTACTGTTGTGAACTCATTCTAAATTCATATTGGTGTAATATCTACTGCATTCCAACTTCTCTATGGTTCATACCCTCCGATACTACTCATAGATCCATCAAAATAAGCAAACAACACATAGAAAACAGATTCTGTCAAAAACAGAACAGTCTGTAGAAATCTGTATCATTCGAATACTTATGTAACTCCAAAAATTCTGAAATAAATTTTTGGACCTGAGGAATTCGTCTATTAATCATCTGCAAAAAGAATCAACCTAAAATCACACTCCAGTGAAAAATGGCAGTTAATCTCGTGAGTGCAAAAGTTTCTGTTTTTTACAGCAAGATCGCAAAGACTTCACCCAAGTCTTCCCAAAGGTTATACTTGGCACAAACACTAATTAAAACAATAAAACCACATATAAACAGAGGCTAGATGAATTATTTATTACTAAACAGGAGCAAAAATCAAAGAACAAAAATAAAAATTGGGTTGCCTCCCAACAAGCGCTAACGTTTAACGCCCCTAGCTAGGCATGATGATTTCAATGATGCTCGCATAAAAGATAAGAATTGAAACATAAAGAGAGCATCATGAAGAATATGACTAGCACATTTAATTCTAACCCACTTCCTATGCATAGGTATTTTGTGAGCCAACAACTTATGTGAATAAGAATCAACTTGCATAGGAAGGCAAAACAAGTGCAACTTCAAAAATTTCGACACATAGAGAGGAAACTTGATATTATTGCAATATGTAGAAGAATATGATCCTCTCCCATAATAATCTTCAGTAGCATCATGAATGAATTCAACAATATAACCATCACATAAAAGCATTATTCTCATGATGCACAAGCATATAAATTTTACTACTCTCAACATAAGCAAAATTCTTCTCATTCGGAATAGTGGGAGCAAACTCAACAAAATAACTATCATGTGAAGCATAATCCAATTGAAAATTAAAATCATGATGACAAGTTTCATGGTTATCTTTATTCTTTATAGCATACGTGTGATCACAATAATCATCATAAATAGGAGGCATGCTTTCATCATAATAAATTTGCTCATCAAAACTTGGGGGACTAAACATATCATCCTCATCAAACATAGCATCGCCAAGCTTGTGGCTTTGCATATCATTAGCATCATGGGTATTCAAAGAATTCATACTAACAACATTGCAATCATGCTCATCATTCACATATTTTATGCCAAGCATTCTATGTAATTCTTCTTCTAGCACTTGGGCACAATTTTCCTTTCCATCATTTTCACGAAAGATATTAAAAAGATGAAGCATATGAGGCACCCTGAATTCCATTTTTTTGTAGTTTTATTTTATAAACTAAACTAGTGATAAAACAAGAAACTAAAAGATTCGATTGCAAGATCTAAAGATATACCTTCAAGCACTCACCTCCCCGACAACGGCGCCAGAAATTGCTTGATGTCTACTACGCAACCTGCTTCTTGTAAACGTTGTTGGGCCTCCAAGTGCGGAGGTTTGTAGGACAGTAGCAAATTTCCCTCAAGTGGATGACCTAAGGTTTATCAATCCGTGGGAGGCGTAGGTTGAAGATGGTCTCTGTCAAACAACCCTGCAACCAAATAACAAAGAGTCTCTTGTGTCCCCAACACACCCAATACAATGGTAATTTGTATAGGTGCACTAGTTCGGCGAAGAGATGGTGATACAAGTGCAATATGGATGGTAGATATAGGTTTTTGTAATCTTAAATTATAAAAACAGCAAGGTAGCAAATGGTAAAAGTGAGCATAAACGGTATTGCAATGCTAGGAAACAAGGCCTAGGGTTCACACTTTCACTAGTGCAAGTTCTCTCAAAAACAATAACATAATTGGATCATATAACTATCCCTCAACATGCAACAAAGAGTCACTCCAAAGTCACTAATAGCGGAGAACAAACGAAGAGATTATTGTAGGGTACGAAACCACCTCAAAGTTATCCTTTCTGATCAATCTATTCAAGAGTCCGTAGTAAAATAACACGAAGCTATTCTTTCCGTTTGATCTATCATAGAGTTCGTACTAGAATAACACCTTAAGACACAAATCAACCAAAACCCTAATGTCACCTAGATACTCCAATGTCACCTCAAGTATCCGTGGGTATGATTATATGATATGCATCACACAATCTCAGATTCATCTATTCAAACCAACACAAAGTACTTCAAAGAGTGCCCCAAAGTTTCTACCGGAGAGTCAAGACGAAAATGTGTGCCAACCCCTATGCATAGATTCCCAAGGTCACGGAACCCGCAAGTTGATCACCAAAACATACATCAAGTGAATCAATAGAATACCCCATTGTCACCACGGGTATCCCACGCAAGTCATACATCAAGTGTTCTCAAATCCTTAAAGACTCAATCCGATAAGATAACTTCAAAGGGAAAAATCAATCCATTACAAGAGAGTAGAGGGGGAGAAACATCATAAGATCCAACTATAATAGAAAAGCTCGCGATACATCAAGATCGTGCAAATCAAGAACGCGCGCGCGAGAGAGAGAGATCAAACACATAGCTATTGGTACATACCCCCTCCGACAGGGTGCCGGAACAGGGTCCCGATTGGTTTTTGGTGGCTATAGAGGCTTGCGGCGGCTGAACTCCCGATCTAGGTTATGTTCTGGAAGTTTGGGTATATATAAGAGGTGTTGGCGTTGGGAACAAGTCACGGGGGGGGGGGTCTCTGAGGCGGCCATGAGGTAGGGGGCGCGCCCGGGGGCTAGGGCGTGCCCCCACCCTTGCGGGGGCCTCGGGAATCTTCTGGCCCATCTCCGATACTCCGTGGGCTTCTTCTGGTCAAAAAACAATCTGCGTGAAATTTTAGGTCAATTGGACTCCGTTTGGTTTTCCTTTTCTGCGATACTCAAAAACAAGGAAAAAACAGAAACTGGCACTGGGCTCTAGGTTAATAGGTTAGTCCCAAAAATCATATAAAATAGCATAAAATGCATATAAAACATCCTAGATGGATAATATAATAGCATGGAACAATCAAAAATTATGGATACATTGGAGGCGTATCAGGCATTGAGTCTGACTCAACTTCACACCTTGTAACACAAGCAAGAACTCTTTCTTTGACTGCTCCATTTTGAACTTCTTCAAAACTTTATCAAGGTATGTGCTTTGTGAAAGTCCAATTAAGCGTCTCGATCTATCTCTATAGATCTTGATGCCCAATATATAAGCAGCTTCACCGAGGTCTTTCATTGAAAAATTCTTATTCAAGTATCCTTTTATGCTATCCAGAAATTCTATATCATTTCCAATCAACAATATGTCATCCATATATAATATTAGAAATGCTACAGAGCTCCCACTCACTTTCTTGTAAATACAGGATTCTCCAAAAGTCTGTATAAAACCATATGCTTTGATCACACTATCAAAGCGTATATTCCAACTTCGAGTTGCTTGCACCAGTCCATAAATGGATCGCTGGAGCTTGCACACTTTTCTAGCACCTTTAGGATCGACAAAACCTTCTGGTTGCATCATATACAACTCTTCTTTGAGAAATCCATTAAGGAATGCAGTTTTGACATCCATTTGCCAAATTTCATAATCATAAAATGCGGCAATTGCTAACATGATTTGGACAGACTTAAGCATCACTACGGGTGAGAAAGTCTCATCATAGTCAACTCCTTGAACTTGTCGAAAACCTTTCGCAACAAGTCGAGCTTTATAGACAGTAACATTATCATCAGCGTCAGTCTTCTTCTTGAAGATCCATTTATTCTCTATGGCTTGCCGATCATCGGGAAAGTTAACCAAAGTCCATACTTTGTTCTCATACATGGATCCCATATTAGATTTCATGCCCCCAAGCCATTTCACGGAATCTGGGCTCATCATCGCTTCCTCATAGTTCATAGGTTCATCATGGTCTAGCAACATGACTTCCAGAATAGGATTTCCGTACCACTCTGGTGTCGAACATACTCTAGTTGACCTACGAGGTTCGGTAGTAACTTGATGTGAAGTTTCATGATCATCATCATTAACTTCATCACTAATTGGTGTAGGCATCACTGGAATTGATTTCTGTGATGAACTACTTTCCAATTCGGGAGAAGGTACAATTACCTCATCAAGTTCTACTTTCCTCCCACTCACTTCTTTCGAGAGAAACTCCTTCTATAGAAAGGATCCATTCTTAGCAACGAATATCTTACCTTCGGATCTGTGATAGAAGGTATCCTATGAAGACGCATTTCTCCGATTTGGGTTCGAGCTTATCAGATTGAAGCTTTTCACATAAGCATCGCAGCCCCAAACTTTAAGAAACAACAGCTTAGGTTTCTTGCCAAACCACAATTCATATGGTGTCGTCTCAACGGATTTAGATGGTGCCCTATTTAACGTGAATGCAGCCGTCTCTAAAGCATAACCCCAAAACGATAGCGGTAAATTGGTAAGAGACATCATAGATCGCACCATATCTAATAAAGTACGGTTACGACGTTCGGACACACCATTGCGCTGTGGTGTTCCAGGTGGCGTGAGTTGAGAAACTATTCCACATTGTTTCAAATGAAGACCAAACTCATAACTCAAATATTCACCTCCACGATAAGATCGTAGAAACTTTATTTTCTTGTTACGATGATTTTCCACTTCACTCTGAAATTCTTTGAACTTTCAAATGTTTCAGACTTATGTTTCATTAAGTAGATATACCCATATCTGCTCAAATCATCTGTGAAGGTCAGAAAATAACGATACCCGCCGCGAGCTTCAACACTCATCGGACCGCATACATCAGTATGTATTATTTCCAATAAGTCAGTTGCTTGCTCCATTATTCTGGAGAACGAAGTCTTAGTCATCTTGCCCATGAGGCATGGTTCGCAAGCATCAAGTGATTCATGATCAAGTGATTCCAAAAGCCCATTAGCATGGAGTTTCTTCATGCACTTTACACCAATATGACCAAAACGGCAGTGCCACAAATAAGTTGCACTATCATTATTAACTTTGCATCTTTTGGCTTCAATATTATGAATATGTGTATCACTACAATCGAGATTCAACAAAAATAGACCACTCATCAAGGGTACATGACCATAAAAGATATTACTGATATAAATAGAACAACCATTATTCTCCGATTTAAATGAATAACCGTGTCGCATCAAACAAGATCCAGATATAATGTTCATGCTCAACGCTGGCACCAAATAACAATTATTCAGGTCTAAAACTAATCCCGAAGGTAGATGTAGAGGTAGCGTGCCGATGGCGATCACATCGACTTTGGAACCACTCCCCACGCACATCGTCACCTCGTCCTTAGCCAATCTTCGTTTAATCCGTAGCCCCTATTTCGAGTTGCAAATATGAGCAACAGAACCAGTATCAAATACCCAGACGCTACTACGAGCATTAGTAAGGTAAACAACAATACCATGTATATCAAATATACCTTTCACTTTGCCATCCTTCTTATCCGCCAAATACTTGGGGCAGTTCTGCTTCCAGTGACCAGTCCCTTTGCAGTAGAAGCACTCAGTTTCAGGCTTAGGTCCAGACTTGGGCTTCTTCCTTTGAGCAGCAACTTGCTTGCTGTTCTTATTGAAGTTCCCCTTCTTCCCGTTGCCCTTTTTCTTGCAACTAGTGGTCTTGTTAACCATCAACACTTGATGCTCCTTCTTGATTTCTACCTCCGCAGCCTTTAGCATCGCGAAGAGCTCGGGAATTGTCTTTTCCATCCCTTGCATATTATAGTTCATCATGAATCCTTTATAGCTTGGTGGCAGTGATTGAAGAACTCTGTCAATAACACTATCATCCGGAAGATTTACTCCCAGCTGAGTCAAGTGGTTATGGTACCCAGACATTCTGAGTATGTGTTCATTGTCAGAACTATTCTCCTCCATCTTGCAGCTATAGAACTTGTTGGAGACTTCATATCTCTCAACTCGGGCATTTGCTTGAAATATTAACTTCAACTCTTGGAACATCTCATATGCTCCATGACGTTCAAAACGTCTTTGAAGTCCTGATTCTAAGTTGTAAAGCATGGCACACTGAACTATCGAGTAGTCATCACCTTTGCTTTGCCAGACGTTCATAACGTCCGAAGTTGCTCCTGCAGCGGGCCTTGCACCTAGCGGTGCTTCCAGGACGTAATTCTTCTATGCAGCAATGAGGATAATCCTCAATTTACGGACCCAGTCCGTGTAGGTGCTACCATCATCTTTCAACTTAGATTTTTCTAGGAACGCATTAAAATTCAAGGGAACAGTAGCACGGGCCATTGATCTACAACAACATAGATATGCAAAAACTATCAGGACTAAGTTCATGATAAATTAAAGTTCAATTAATCATATTACTTAAGAACTCCCACTTAGATAGACATCCCTCTAGTCATCTAAATGATCACATGATCCATATCAACTAAACCATGTCCGATCAACACGTGAGATGGAGTAGTTTTCAATGGTGAACATCTCTATGTTGATTATATCTACTATATGATCCACGTTCGACCTTTTGGTCTCAGTGTTCCGAGGCCATATCTGCATATGCTAGGCTCGTCAAGTTTAACCCGAGTATTCTGCACGTGGAAGACTGGCTTGCACCCGTTGTATGTGAACGTAGAGCTTATCTCACCTGATCATCACGTGGTGTCTCGGCACGATGAACTGTAGCAACGGTGCATACTCAGGGAGAACACTTATACCTTGAAATTTAGTGAGGGATCATCTTATAATGCTACCGCCGTACTAAGCAAAATAAGATGCATAAAAGATAAACATCACATGCAATCAAAATATGTGACATGATATGGCCATCATCATCTTGTGCATTTGATCTCTATCTCCAAAGCACCGTCATGATCTCCATCGTCACCGGATTGACACCTTGATCTCCATCGTAGTGTCGTTGTCGTCTCGCCAACTATTGCTTCTACGACTATCGCTACCGCTTAGTGATAAAGTAAAGCAATTACATGGCGAATGCATTTCATACAATAAAGCGACAACCATAAGGCTCCTGCCAGTTGCCAATAACTTCTACAAAACATGATCATCTCATACAATAACATATATCGCATCATGTCTTGACCATATCACATCACAACATGCCCTGCAAAAACAAGTTTAACGTCCTCTACTTTGTTGTTGCAAGTTTTACGTGGCTGCTACGGGCTTCTAGCAAGAACCGTTCTTACCTACGCATCAAAACCACAATGATTTTTCATCAAGTGTGCTGTTTTAACCTTCAACAAGGATCGGCCGTAGTCAAACTCCATTCAACTAAAGCTGGAGAAACAGACACCCGCCAGCCACCTGTGTGCGAAGCACGTCGGTAGAACCGGTCTCATGAACGTGGTCATGTAATGTTGTTCCGGGCCGCTTCATCGCCCACAACTCTTTGTGTTCTACTCGTGCATATCATCTACGTATAGACCTGGCTCGGATGCCACTATTGGGGAATGTAGCATGCAATTTCAAAAAAATTCCTACGCTCACGCAAGATCTATCTAGGAGATGCATAGCAACAAGAGGGAGAGAGTGTGTCTACGTACCCACGTAGACCGAAAGCGGAAGCGTTCGGTTAACGCGGTTGATATAGTTGAACATCTTCACAATCCGACCGATCTTAGTACCGAACGTATGACACCTTCGTGTTCAGCACACGTTCAGCTCGATGACGTCCCTCGAACTCTGATCCAGCAGAGGGTCGAGGGAGAGTTCCGTCAGCACGACGGCGTGGTGACGGTGATGGTGATGTGATCCGCGCAGGGCTTCGCCTAAGCACTACGACGCTATGACCGGAGGCGTAAACTGTGGAGGGGGCACCGCACACGGCTAAGAGAACAATTGATGTGCCTTTGGGGTGCTCCTGCCCCCGTATATAAAGGAGGGGAGGAGGAGGCCGGCGGCCAGGAGGGGCGCGCCGTGGGGGGGGGGTCCTACTAGGACTCCTAGTCCTAGTAGGATTCGCCCCCCTTTTCCTTTCTCCACCGGAGGGAAAAGGAAGGAGAGGGAGAGGGAAAGGGGGGCGCCACCCCGTCCT